>NW_020954599.1:33544652-33565559 GCF_900497805.2 Vombatus ursinus
TGTGTGTGTGTGTGTGTGTGTGTGTGTGTGTGTGTGTGTGTGTGTGTGGTTTGTTCCATTGTAAGGTAATGCAGATCTTAAGGCACGGTATATGCCAAAGGGATTGGGCAGTGAGATTGTGTCACAAAGTGATTAATAGCTCCGTCCTTGACAAGACCCTCTGAGCTCTTTCCTCACCTTCTGTCCCCTGCACTTCCATCAAGTGACACCAGCCTCTTTGCTGTTCCTCAAACAGAATATTCTATGTCTCAGCTCTGGGGATTTTCACTGGCTATCCCCATTGCATGGATGGCTCTCTCTCCTCATCTCGGTCTTCCTTCCATGACTTCCTTCAGGTCTCAGCTAAGATCTTACCTTCCACAGGAAGTCTTTCCCCATCTCCCTCAATTCTAACACCTTCTGTGTGTCTGGGAAAGTCAAGTAGTCTGCCCTGGTCTTGTTCCTCATCTGCAAAATGGAGATAATACTATCTGCCCTACCTCCTTCAAGGGGCTGCTGGGAAGAAAGTGCTTTGTAAATTTTAAAACACTTACACGTGAATTATTGTTATTTTGGACTAGAGCAGTGCTATTAAACTCAGAAGCAGAGACGACTAATCTATACATAAGGGTACCTGCAGGTTGCGTATTGACTTAGCTTTAAAATGTAATGTTATCTATGTTCTATTGTATTTTTATTTATTTTATTAAGTATTCCCCAATTACATTTTAATTTGGTTCTGAGGCACTCTAGAGTGTTGGAGGCTGCATTTTTGACATCCATAGACTAGAGGATGGAATCTAGTGGAGGAAGTCAGGAAGGAGACTGTGGCAATTGATGGTGATGAGATTCGTGCTGTACTCCTAAAAGGAAAAGATCTTTGGGACCTGGACCCCAAAGTCATTTTTTTTTCTTTTAGAGATGCAGTGCGAATCCCATCCTCATCAGCAATCATTTCCCCTAAGTAGATGAAGGCCCACACTGAGGTGGTAGCATTGAAAGTACAGTTATCCCTTCCACGTGGCTACCTTCCGCATTGCAGTTTTGATATATTGTGGATCGGCATAAAAAATTTAATGGGGATTTGGGGAGTTTCGTGGAAGTCATAGACCGCGCAAGAAGGCCAGCAGATGACACAAAAAAAGTTTAGAAACTCAAAAATACATAAAATACATGTATAGCATTATATAATATCAACATTTTTTTCTTTTAATATCATACATATACACAATTTCTTTTCTCTGGTACAAAGGGAAGGCCAAAAATTTTACACTAATTTTCCAGATTGGGGGGGGTGCTGTACCCCAAACCCTCGTGATGTGGAAGGAATGGTTTTAGAAAGAATGGAGGTATTTCAGAAAAAAATTAGAAGGGAAAAGAATTCCAGGGACTTAGGAACTGCCTGGTTTAGCAGTGACGGATAGGGGTTAGGATGAAAGGAAGTTGAAGATAGATAATGCTAGGCATTGAAGTTTCTTGTTTGGGAGAATAATAATGCAGATGGCAAAGCTATTTGTGTGTGGGGTTGGGAGAAAAAAGGTAAATGTGGACAAAGAGCTAATGACATGGCTCCTTCCTCTCCTGTGTCTCCCCCTTTAGTCATTTTTCTTACTTGTTTGTTGCACCCATCTCCATATTGATTTATTTTGCTACCTTTATTTCATTTCCAGAGCTCTGTAACTCAGCATCGTTCTGGACATTGGGAAAGTCAAACACCGAGACAGATTTGGGCTGATATGTCCTTTGACTGGAAGATTAGAAAAGGGGCTTGGGAGGACACTGAGTGACTTTCAAGTCAGGACTGCTTTCTCTGTCCTTGGTGCAAAGAGTCATAGTCTGCTGAGAGGGAACTTCACTAAAGCTTGCTCGTTTAGTCATTCATTTGTAAATTTCATAGAATTTGCAGCTGGAAGGAAATTTGGCCATCATGTAAGCCTATTCTCTCTTTTTACAAATGAAAAAATGGAAAACTTAGAGCACACAGGTGATAGATAGCAGAGCTATAATTCAAACCCAGAAGCAAAGGAACCCAGGGGCACAACTCCAGAGCTGGAAGGGACCTTAGAAGTCATTTAATCCCACCCCTCATTTTAAAGAGGAGTTAAAGGAGCCTCCAAAAGCCTTGATTTGCCCAAAGTCAATAAGGCAATAAATGTCAGAAGAGGTATTTGAACTGGGGTCCTCTCCATATAGAGATTCATTCAGCTATGCTATGCTGTTTCCTGGTCTGATTCCATTCAGTGTATATGCATGCATTCGTTCATGATTCATTCATTTATTCATGATTCATTTATTCATTCATTCAATAACAACTATTTATCGAGTACCTATCATGTGTAAAACATTGTGCTAGGGGCTCTGGAGGTTATTAATATGTGTGATTCCATTCAATTTAGTTCAACAAACATTTATTAAGTCCTTACTATGTTCAAAGCTGGAGACACAAAGATGAAAAACAAAATTTCTTCTCTCACTTTATTAGAGGGGCTATGACAGACACAAAAAAATGTTATACAAGGTTGGTTTTTATAACGGCAAAGGAGAAATCTAGACAAAAGGCTATGGGGGAAAGGAATAAGTATTTATTCAATGCCTACTCTGTGCCAGACACTGTGCTAAATGCTTTATGAATATTGCAAATTTGATCCTCACAACAACTCTGGGAAGTAGGTGCTGTTATTATCTCTAATTTACAGTTTAGGAAACTGAGGCAGACAGAGGTTAAATGACTTGCCCATGGTCACATAGCTAGTAAGTATCTGAGGCTGGATTTGAACTCAAGACCTCTTGTCTCCAGGCCCAACATTCTGTCTACTGTGTTAGCTAGCTGCCAAAAATTTAAGGGAAATTTGAGGATAGGGAGAGGTTATTTCCAGAGTGGGCAAGGGGTGGGGTGCAGAGCATCAGGAAAGGTTTCATGGGAGAGGTGATACTTGAGATGGGTTTTGAAGTAGGAAGAGGAGGAGGAAAAGAAGAAGAAGAGGAAGAAGAAGTAGAAGTAGAAGAAGAAAGAGGAGGAGGAGGAGGAGAAGAAGGAGAAGAGCTAGCATTTATATAGTGTTTTAAAGTGTAAAGTACCTTACATGTGTCAAGCTCATGGAGTCTGGTCTAAGAAGGCGGCATGCATGCATGGGAGCCAGTCTAGAACTGGGCTCATTTTGGGGTTAGGCTACACAGTTTATATACCCTTCCAACAGGGGCAGATGTCACCCCATCATCATTCACCCCAGGACAGAGAAAATATCTCTATACCAGACCACTCAGCTCTAGGCTATCTAGACAGAAGAATCTCTCTCCACCCAAGTCTAAGTAGAGCACAATGGGGTTTCTCTACTTTAAATTAAATTACTTGCAAGCTTGGGCTGACCAGGATAAGGAGAGACAATGCAGTCTCATTGTCAGTAATGTAGAAAAACTGGACTTAAAGGCAGGACTTTGGGAGAAGGGGGCTGGGAGAAGCTCTGAATCTCATTTTTCACACATGTTATCTAAGCTGATCCTTGCAACAGCCCTGTGAAGTAGATGCTATCTTAATTTCCATTTTACAGATGAGAAAACTGAGGCTGAGTGAGGTTAGTTGACTCAGGGTCACTCAGCTGATAAAGTCCTTAGATAGAATTGGAATTCGGATCTTCAGTGATTCAAAATCTAGGGCTCTACTATCCTCTACTACTATACTACTACTCTCCTCTACTACTACTCTATTCTACTATTTTCTCTACTATGTATACCTTGCTAAAGAGGAAAGAAAGGATTTAGAAGAAGGAAGAGACTCTTCCCTTTAATTTTATGGAAAAGAAGGCTATTACAGAGGCAGAGATGAATGGAGTGTGTCCTAAGCGTAGAGGTACAAGATGTACACATGGGCAGGGGTCAAAGAACTGGAAACTAAGGGGATTATCATCAACTGGGGAATAGCTAAACAAGTCATGGCATGTGAATATCGTGAAATATTGTGGTGCTCTAAGAAATGATGAAGGGGATGATTTCAGAGAAACCTTCAGGGAAGATTTGGATGAACTGATACAGAATCAGGTAAGCAGAATCAGGAGAACAATTTACACATTAAAAGCAACATCCTAAAGACAAGTAACTTTGGACGACTTAACTCTGATCGGTGCAATGAATGAGCAGTCATGATTCCAGAAGACCCATGATGAAGCATGGTACATATACATATCTCCTGACAATAAGGTGGTAGACTCAGGGCACAAACAGACTTTTTTTTGGGGGGGTAGGGAGTTTGGAGGGGATATGGCCAATAAAGAAATTTGTTTTGCTTGATTATGCATATTTGTTACAAAACTTCTGTTTTTCTTACTTTTTCATTTGCAGTGAGGAGAGGTAAAAGGGAGAACAAATAGATTTATACTAATTGAAAAAAATGAAATAAAATTCAAAGACAAAGAAGGCTAGACTAGGAGCCAGGTTGTCGAGGACCTTAACCAACAGTGTAAGAAGTGTGCACTTTCCCCAGCAATACAGTATACTGCTGTATCGATGAAAGAATAGGAATTCTGGGATCAGAAGAACTGGGTTCAAATGCCACCTTTGATAGTTAATACCTGTAATCTCCTTGGGCCTCAGTTTCTTCATTTATAAAATGAGAGGTCTGGGTTAGGTATCTTCTGAAGTCCTTTCCAGCTATAGATTTATAATGAAATATAATGAATTTTTTGAGCAGAAAAGTGACATGGTCAGGTCTGTGCATTAAAGATCATTTTATTAACTATGCATAATAGCTTAATATATAACATTATAATAATAGCTTAAGATGAAGGAAAGTTGGTTTAGGTTAGAGAACATCTGACCTTGAAAACAGTTGAGCAGGGACCTTTAGAGAGTAAGAGATTGAAGAAGGGGCAGAAAAAAAGGGAATGATTGATGGAGCAGAGGAGACAGGAGGGAATGGAATTAGGGAAATAAGTGGAAAGGTTAGACTTTGCAAGGTTTAAGGTCACTTCATCCCTTAATACTGAAACAAAGAAGGACATAGGGAGGTTTTGAGGTGTAGAGGTTGTCAGAAGAGAGACCTCATGATGGATAGCCTCAATCTTCTTAGAGAAGTCATCTGCTGAGAGAAAGAAGGGTGGGGACTTGAGGAGGGGGAAAGCTTATGTGGTAGAAACAATATCTTACAGCTCTGTCATATACAGGCTGGGCTAGTTTTTTGGGTTTTTTTTTTCCTTAAAAGGTCCTTGAGACTTTGTTGGCTCAGGAGACTAAGTCTTAGGCTATTGCTGTAGTTTTCTGATGGCCTACTTACAAAAAGACCAAGGTCTGAGGACTTAGCAGCTCCTCCCTCAGACTTCTGACTAGCAGATCAATATGGACAACAACAGGAACAGGGAAGCTGCACCCAATGAATCAGTCTTTGCCGAATATCCTTTCCCTGTTGTGGCTAAGTAATCCAAGTAAGTTCATCCAAGTCTTCCCTGGAGGTTTCTCTGAAATAATCCCTTTCATCATTTCTTAGAACACAATAATACCCTTTTTGATCACTGTCAGATGAACTATGAGTGTCTCATTTTGTTTCAATCTTGAACCTGAACTATTAGACTGGCCTGAGTTAGCATGGAATACTTGCTGTGGGGAATGTGATAAGGAGTTGATCTAAGACGAATTAAAGGAATGCAGTAGGATAGTGAAGGCCTAGCTGAGGTCAGACAGCAAAAATTGGTAATGGATAAAAAAGGGAAAAGGACTCACATGTACAAAAATATTTATAGTAGCTCTTTTTGTGGTGGCAAAGAATTGGAGATTGAGGGGATGCCTATCAATTGGGGAATGGCTGAACAAGTTGTGGTATATGAACGTAATGGAATACTGTTGTGCTGTAAGAAATGACAAGCAGGCAGATTAAAAAAAAACCTGGAAAGACTTACATGAACTGATGCTGAATGAAGTGAGCAGAACTAGAAGAACATTATACACAGTAATAGCAACATTGTGTGATGACCAACTTTGATAGACTTAGCTCTTCTCAGCAATGCAGTGATCTAAGACAATTCCAAGACTCATTATGGAAAATGCTGTCCACATCCAGAGAAAGAAGTATGGAGTCTGAATGCAGATCAAAGCATACTATTTTCTTTTTTTTTCTTTCTCATTGGTTTTTCCTTTTGTTCTGATTCTTTTTTCACAACATGACTAATGTGGAAATATGTTTAATGTGATTATACATGTATAGCCTATATCAGATTGCATGACATCTTGAGGAGGAGGAAGGGGAGAGAGGGGGAAAATTTAGAACTCAAAATTTTATAGAAGTGAATATTGAAAACTAAAAATGAATAAATAAATAAAATTTTTAAAAATTGGCAGTGGAGTAAGTAGGCATGATTTGGTGACTTCCTGCAATATGCTCTGTGGCTTGGAATTAAGATCTTTGAAAATACTATAGGTGTAGATGTGGGTTGGAGAGGAAACAATGAAAATGCAAGGGAGCAGGAGATTCCAGGCTGGAGGACCTCGTTCATGTGGAACTGGTTCAATTTAGGGTGAAATCCCGTGAAAGGGCCAGAGGAGGGAATGAATGGAGTCTGAATGGGAGCTATGAAATGGAAGCCTGGAAAGGGATCAAGGGACTGGAAGGGCAACAACTAGCAATCTTCAGTGGGAGAAGTGGAAAGATAAGAGATTGTCGTTCTATGGATTTATTTCAGAATTCATGATCTTAGAGGTAGCCTGGTAGTGAAGTCCAAGGTATAACCAACTTTGTGTGTAGCTAAGGAATTACAGAGATGAAAGTGTTGGGGAGTGGTGGACATTGATGAAGTTGGAGGCCAGGATGTTAGTAGAGTCCCCAAGGAAAATGGTTTCACCAAGAATATTGATGGTGGTTGGGGTGAGCCAAGAGTTGACATCATTGAGGAAGATGGGAAAGCAGCCTAGAGGTCAGTGAGTAGCTGAGAGATGAATCTAGATGAAGTAACATGATCTGGTGGGTGCTAGAGGATGGAGGATTTTGTTGATGCTGTTACTCAGATATAGCGGCACTATCTCTAACCTCTAGGAACTCAGAAGAAGAGAGGATATAGATATGTAAATGCCTCCAATATCAAGCAGTGTGAACTATAAAACTTAAGGGCCATGCAAAGAAAGTACTAAGTTTAGAGGTAATGAGTGAGGTTACTGACTTCAGTTGGGGTTGGGATCAGGGAAAACTTCATAGAGGAGGTGGCATTTGACCTCAATCTTGAAGGACAGGTAAAATCCCAATAACTGGAAATTGACATTAGAAAATGTAGGGAGTACAAAATGCTTTTGGAGTGTGGCACAAACCAAACGCAATAGTTTTATAACCTAGCTAGTCTAAATATTATTATTCCCATTCAACCAGTGAAGAGACTAAGGCTCAAAGAGAAAAAAAAATAATCTACTCAGGCTTACACAGATGGAAAGGACCAGAATCCAGATTTAAAGTCTTCTGACTGTAAGGATAATTCTCTAACACATTCAGGATCTGGTGAGCTAGAGCAAATCTTTAAACTGGGAACTGCTTAAAGTCAGTATTGTCTTTTAGGATGATTAATCTGGCAGTAATATGCAAAATGATTTGGATTGAGGGAGGATTAAAGCAGGGGAGGCCTGTTAGGAGACCATCCCAATAACCAAGATGAGGGCTTGAATTAGGGTGGTAGAAATAGAAGTGGAAAACTAGAGATGGAATAAGCACCAGATTTGGGATCAGAGTATCATTCATTCAGCAGCATTTATTAAGCCCCTACTGTGTGCAAGCACTGCACTAGATACTAGGGATACTAAGACAAAAAACTGAAATGATTCCTGCTCTCAAGAGGTTTACAGCTCTGATTTCTGACTCCTTTACTGCTGTCTTCAAACATTCCAGTCTTCCTCAATTGAGATAACATTTATGAAGCACTTAGCATAGTGCCTGGCACATAGTGGTGCTTAATAACTGCTTCTTCCCTCCCCTATCCTTCAAAAAACATTCAGTACATCTTACCATCCCCTCAAGCTATTGTCTTATATCTCGTCCCTTTCTCAGTAAAGCTCCTAGAAAAAAATTGTCTACAGTCATTGTCTTCATGTCTCATTTTATTCACTCTTCAGCTCTTTGGGCACATAGTAAGTGCTTAACAAATTCTCTCTCTCTTTCCCTCTATCAGTCTCTGACTCTGAACCCAACCCTTGACTTCATCACTGGACTGAAATTGTTCTTCCCCAAGTTGCTAAAGATCTCCCAAATCTTCTTGCTTCTTAATCTACCTGCTGCATTTGACACCAGTGACCACACTTTCTTCATGGATATTCTTTCTCATTTGGTTCTCCTCCTGTCTATCCACTTCTCAGGTTCATTTGCTGGTTCATCATCCCTAAATTGATTCCTAACTGTGAGTGTTCCCTAAGGCCCTGTCCTAGTCCCCCTACTCTTTTCTCTGTATCATAGATTCTAAACCTGGTGTCTCTGAACTTTTAAAAAAAATTTTGATAGCCATGTTTCAATATAATTAATTTCTTTTGTGTTTTGTTTTATGCATTTATAAACAACCCAAGAAGGGGTCTCCTAGGCTTCCCTAGACTGCCAAAGTGTTCCATGACTCAAGAAAGGTTCAGAACTCTTGCTTAGTCTACTTTGTGATCTGATCAGAGCTCCAGTGGGTTTAATTACCATCTCAGATCTATTTGAGTTTCAATTCCCCCCAAAGCAGTTGCTCCCTTTGGACATTTAAAACTGGATGTCCCAGAGCCATCTCCAATGCAATGTGTCCAAAACAGAACTTATTATCTTTTCCCCTAAACTCATCACTCTCCCAAACTTCCCCATTGCTGCTGAAGGCAGTCTCATTCTTACAGGCTCTCAGGTTTATAAGCTTGGAGTTATCCTTATCTCCTCATTCTCTCTCATCCCATAAAGCCAATCAGTTGCCAGATCTTTCCTGTTGGCAACATTGGAAGAGGTGGGACAGAGCTGGCAATCTGTGTTCTGTTTCTGCTGTCATGCCCAATTCTCTACTTTCCACCTTATAAATAAAATAAGGGGCTTGGACTAGAAGAATTCAAAGATCCTTCTAATATTTGGTCTTAAAACTTAGAGGAATATTTTGGAGGTAGAATTGACGAGACTTGGCACCTGATTAGATGAGGGGAGTAATGAAGGGAAGAGAGGCCTGAGTGATTGACTGTATCTTGGTACTATTAACAGAAGGAGGGAAATTGAAGGAAAATCCCAGGCAGGAAGAGCTGTTTCTTCTTAATCCCTCCTCAGTTGTGTTCCTTGAGGGCTGGGGTTGAGTTGTTTTTAATCTTTACATCTTTGGTACCTAACATAGTGACTTGCATTTAGTGCTAATGAATGTTGAATTAAACTGAAATAAAATTTAACGTATCCATATGAGATGCATGGAGCATTCCCTGCTTTTTTTCTGGGCTCTGAAGCAGATCATTCCTTATGCTGTTATTATACCAAACCGCTACAGGTGCATTAAAACCCTTACCCACTACCAAGCTGCAGAAAGACATATTCTGAGTCATGTACATTTGTTCTCTCTCTCTCTCTCTCCAATTATTTAATTCTTTGTATATTTGCATTTAAATTGATTTCTATCTGTCTTTATGGAGGACTCATATGTGTTCTGATAGATTAATGTTCAAGTATTTAATTATTTTGTCATTATTGTGATATCAAACTTTGAGATATTAGTTTGTTTGGAAGTGAAGTGGCCTTGATGAAGAGCCTTCTCTTCAAGTTTTGGGGCACCAGAGAGGGGAAGTGGAGAGGAAAGAGTGATATTTAAGGGGATGAGTGAGCACACTGGAGTGCAGGGAGAAAACATGGGCACAACAAAGGGCACATTTACATGGCTTTTTGAAAGACATATTCAGATTTACAAAGTAGTTTTGTAGTTGCTTTATTTGTGAGAGTAAAAAAAAAAAGGAACAAATCCTAGAAACAGTCCATAATGATAATTGTTTGCATTTACATAAAGATTTACAATTTGCAAGGTATTTTATATGCCTTATTCCATTTTTTCCCTCACAACATCCCTACAATGTAGTTAATGCAAGTATTATTATCTCTATTTCACAGATGAGGAAACTAAGGTTTCAGGGTGGTGAATTAATTTGCCCAAGATCACATAGCTAGTAAATAACAGGGTCAGGACTCACCTCATTGTCTTCTGACATCAAGTCCAAAGCTCTTTCAATTGCATCAGTTATCTCTCTCTAGATGCATTGCAGAGTATAAATATCTTATCTTAACCTTACTAGTCACTCTGTGGTTTGAACAGCCATAGCACTAATTCTTTAGTGTGTTTCAACTCTGTCTAGGATAAAAGAAGGGATGCTAGACCAGGTGTCTCAGATTTCTAGCCTATGGTACATTTGGATTGTCACTGATGCTAGGTCATGGAAAGGAGAAGATTTCTCAGTCTTATCCTGTAGAATTAGTCCTTAGGTCATTCCTAGCTGCCCTGAGCTACACTCAACTTCTACTTCATAGGTTCCTTAGCTCTCTCAGTTTCAGCTCTGGTTCCTGGTCTTTGGTGCCTAAAGACTTCTCTACTAGTTCCCACAGATTCATTACCTTTTGATCTCCAAACCTGGCAAACATAAGGCAGAAGAAAAAAATTTTGACAATGAAATTAATGAGTATTTCCATACTTCATGGATCCATGATTTTGGGGGAGCATGGATAGTACTTCCACTGATTTAAATCACACCCCATTTATGAATTAGCTGATAGTCTTTAAGAGCAACTACAGCTAAAAAATTCATTACCCTATAGTCATCTTGGCTACTCTTTCAGCCACACTCTAAACCTTTCTAGCTTGATAAGACTTTGTACTATTTTGGATTAGAAGTCAGGAACCTTGGTGACCTCTATTCCACAAAGAGTCACTGGAGTGGGACTTAAGTGGAAGCATTAATGTATGAATATCCAAGCAAAAATATCAGATAAGACGGTACCAACTGTCACAACTGCCTTATCTCATGATTGTGCCCTTTGTTGTGCCAATGTTTTCTCCTTGCACTCCAGTGTGCTCACTCATTCCCTTTCATTCTTTCCTCTCCTCTTCCCCTCTCTGGTGCCTTAAAATTTGGGAAGAAGGCTCTTTATCAGGCCACTTCACTTCTAAATAAACTAATATTTCAAAGTTTGATATCACAATAATGACAAAATAATTAAATACTTGAATATTAATCTATCAGAACACATATGAGTCCTCCATAAAGACAGATAGAAATCAATTTAAATGCAAATATAGAAAGAATTTAATAATTGGAGAGAGAGCAACAAATGTACATGGCTCAGGCAAGGCAATATATAAAGATGTCAATAATACCCAAATTAGTTTGTATCTTTAATGCAATCTCAGTCAAAATACCATTGTGCTACTTCACAGAATCAGGTAAAGTAAGAACCATATTTATATAGAACAGACAAGGATAGCAAGGGAAATAATAAAAAAAAATTTGAGAATGAGGATATTGCCAGATTTCTCTAATGTTTTTTCTAAAGAGGTTAATTATCAAAACTAGTACTGGAAATAGAAGAACAGAACAATAGAATAGCATAGATAATTCAGAATTAGACCAAAGCAAGATTATAAAACATTAGGAAAGGAAATTATTTGTCAATAAAATTATTGGGAAAACTAGATAGCAACATGTTGAAAATGGGATCATAGCATTATAAATCCCAGCAGGATCACTTATCTAAATATAAAATATAAATTATTTGGGATCAGTGATTTTATGTATCATTTTTTTCATATCTTGTTTATTTGAATCCTCCACTAAATTCTGATAAGGAAAAACTTCCTAACAATTTTAGTTGTTTAAAAGTAGAACTAGTTACTTCATAGCACTTACATAGCACTTTTGCTGGAGAAGATTTTTGAGAGTTCCTTGGACAGCAAGGAGGTCAAATCAGTCAATACCTAAAGAAATTAATTCAGGCTATTCACTGAAAGGTCAAATATTAAAGCTGAAGCTTAAATACTTTGGCCACATAATGAGAAGATGGGACTCATTGGAAAAGACCCTGATGTTGGGAAAGATTGATGGCAAAAAGGAAAAGGAGATGGCAGAGGATGAGACAGATAGAGAGTATCATGGAAACAATGAACATGAACTTGGACAGTCTTCAAGACATAGTGGAGGAAAGAAGGGCCTGGCATGCTCTGAGTATAGTCCATGGGGTCACAGAAAGTTGGACACAAGTGAACAACTGAACAACCATAACATATAGCATTTTAAAGTTTGCAAAGCATTTTATAAGTATTTTCTTATTTTATCTTCACAACAACCCTGAGAGGTAGGAGCTAGTAGTACCTTCTTTTTACAAATGGGAGACTGGGACTGAGGGAGGTGAAGGAAACTAGCTAGAAACACATAGGAAAGTGTCTGAGGGAGGATTTGAACTCAGGAGTTCCTAACTCCAGACCTATCCCTTTATCTACTGGAAGAAGAGGAAGAGGAGGAGGAAGAAGAGGAAGAGGAGGAGAAAGAAGAGAAGAACATGTCTCTTTTCTGGAGATCTTCAAATAGAAACCAGATGAGCACTTTTAAGGATATTTTAGAGGAGAGCTTTATTTAGGTATAGGTTGGATTAGATGCCTTTTGAGGTTCCTTCCAATTATGCCATTCTGTGGTTATCATAAGATAAAATCTATTTCTTCTTACTTCACGAATAATTCTAGCGACCTTGGTTATATGGTTTCCTGATCCATGGCTGATTAGAAACAAGTAAATGATAAGGAGCCCAGGGGCCATTCCAGGCAAGGACACTGAGAGCAGTAAGAAGCTACCACTGCCTGGTTAGCAATACAGGAAAGAATTATAAAAATTAGACCAACTAGGCTTAAGAACTCAAAAAAACCTCAGTTGTTTGGGCTAGTCTTTGAAAAAGCAAATAGTCCTAGGCACCTTACTGCCAGGGCAGTAAGATCATCTCCAATTTATCTAGTCTATATCTTATTTATGTGGTGTCTCCCCCAAAAGACTGTGAGCTCCTTGAGGGCAGGAACTGTCTTTTACCTTTCTTGGTATCCCCAGAGAGCCTGGCTCAGAGAAGGTGATGAATAAATGCTTGTTTATGTGACTTGATCTCAGTCTCCGTAGGGGTAACACTTTATTGTCTGCCAGTGAAAATCAGTTTTAATAATGATGACCTTGAGGTAACAAGACAAGAAGAGATCAACACTCAAAATGGAGAAGGTTGCTCTCTATGTCTTAGAGTGAATACCCATGTGGATAAGTGCAATTTTTGACACTGTTGATCTCCCTCCTACCTCAGTTTCCAGGATACTGACATTATTTCCCTGACCTGTCTATTCCTTCTTGTCTTTTTTTTTTAAATCCATAACTCTGTTCTGTTTTTTCTTTTTTTTAAAATTTTGTTTATAATTAATTTATTTTGATGTATCAACAATCAATTCCCTATGCTTTTGAGTTTAAAATTTTTCTCCCCCTCCCTCCCCACCACCCTCCCCAAGATGGCGTACAATCTGATATAGGCTATACATATACATTCCTATTAAACATATATTCTCATTAGTGGTGTTGTAAGTAAGAATTAGAACCAATAGGAGGAACCACCAGAAAGAGGAAACAAAACTCAACAGAAGAAAAAAATAGCAAATAGTATGCTTTGATCTGCATTCAAACTCACGTAGTTCTTTCTTTGGACGTGGATAGCATTTTCCATCACAAGGCCTTTGGAGATGTCTTAGATCCTTGAATTGCTGGGAAGGATTAAGTTTATCAATATTAGTCTTTGCACAACGTGGCTGTTATTGTGTACAACGTTTTCCTGGTTTTGCTCACTCCACTCAACATCAGACCATACAAGTCTTTCCAGGTTTTTCTGAAGTCAGCCTGTTCATCATTTCTTGTAGCACAATAGTATTCCATCACATTCATATACCACAACTTGTTCAGCCATTCCCCAATTAATGGGCATCTTTCTTGTCTCTTTCATTGATAATCATAGATTTTCTGTCCCCTTAGCATGAGTATTCCCCAGGGCTCTGTCCTGAATCATTTTCTCTTCTCTGTCAATATGAATACCTCCTATTGGTTCAGATTTGGTATTTATGCAGATTACTCTCCTATCTTGTGTCTTGCTAAGTGACACAGTGAATAGAGCATCAGAGTCAGGAAGACCTCAGTCCATATTTGGCTTCAGACACTTATTAGCTGTGTGACCCTGAGCAAGTCACTTAACTTCTGTTTGCCTCAGTTTCCTCACCTGTAAAACAAGGATAACAATAGCTCCTACCTAGTAAGGTTGTTGTGAGAATGAAAGGACATAGTAATTGTAAAGCATTTAGCACAGTGCCTAGCACACAGTAGCTGCTATATAAATGTTAGCTGTTATTAGTTTTGTGACCCTGGTCTTGGCACTTAATGTCTGTTTGCCTCTATTTCTTCATTTGTAAAATGAGGATAATAATAGCACCTACCTCCCAGGGTTGTGGTGAGGTTCAAATGAGATAGTAATTGTAAAACATTTAGCACAGTGCCTGGCACATAGTAGCACTATATACACTCTTATTCCTTTCCCTTCCCCTCTCCTTGCCATAATTTGTCTCCTTATCTTCATTCACTATGGTCACTTTGATTGGCTCCCTATTGCCTTTAGGATGGAGCACAAGAATTCTGAAAGGCCAAGCTGAGTGTGTTCCTAGTATGGAAAATGGTCTATGAAAATGCATTGCAGTAGAAAGTAGCAAGTCAAGTTTGAGGAAGAATATGGTATATGAAGGCTAGTAATGTGAAATAAAGTTGGAAACGTGTGTTATTCAGTTGTTTTTCAATCATGTCTGACTCTTCATGACTCAATTTGGGATTTTGTTGGCAAAGATAACTAGAGTAGTTTGCCATTTCCTTCTCCAGCTCATTTAACAGATGAGGAAACTGAGGCAAACAGGGTTAAGTGACTTCCCCAAGGTCACCTAGTAAGTGTCTGAGGCCAGCCACATTTGAACTCATGAAGATGACTCTCCCTGATTTCAGGCCCAGCACTCTATGCAGTATGGCACCACCTAACATGCACCCATGATATTTTTAGCACTATTCAATTTCATGTCCTAGGTTAATTTTGGACTTAGCCAAAGAGAGTATTAATCCATATTACTGGTGCTACCACCAAAATGTGTACTTGGTTGGGGACGGAGGGAGAAGAAGGAAGGAAGGTGATCTCTGTAGGCATTTCCAGGCTTAGCTCTCTTGGATAGCCCTAGACCCAGAGACCCTCTGCTGGTCTGATGGTTCAAGCAGAGCGCCACCTGGCAAGCAATTCAGATATCGTACCCAACTCATTGAATTCCCTTGCTGAATAATTAATGCGCTAACAGCAGGTTTCTTACAGCAGCTGAGCCATATGAAACAAAGCTTTGGGGGCCAGGGTTAGAAACATCCCATTTATATCTACCGTGAGGCCTAGCCCTTAGCTCTGTACACAGTAGGCACTTAACAAAGATTTGTGAAATTATTGGACTTCATGTGGAAGGGTATCACACACAGAGAAACAGAAATAGAGAAAGAAAGTATTTGTTGAGCACTTATCAGTATGCCAGGCATACAAGTACTAGCATGCAGGAGTCCCTGCCCCCAGTGAGTTTACATTCCAATGGGAGAAGACAATACATTAAAAAAAAAGTCTAGCCCAGAGGTGGGGGAGAAGTGGCTTGGAAGTCTGTTTCCAGGCAAGATAAGGTCCCAGATAAGATAAGGTATCAGAGCCAGGTGTCCCAGGGGAAGAATCTGAGGGCTGAGTTAATATGTATGGAGTGTGGCACATTAGACCCCAGTGCCTAATTCCCATGAGCCTGTGAATTAAAATCTGGCCTCAGACACTCACTTCCTAGCTGTGTGACCCTGGGCAAATCACTTAACTTCTGTTTGTCTCGTTTCCTCAACTGTGAAATGGTAATAATGATAGTATCCTCCTCACAGAGTTGTTTTGAGGATGGAATGAGACAACATATAAAAAGGCCTTTGCAAACTAAAGTGCTAGGTATTCTATTGGAGAAAACAAGGAATAACAGACTTTTTTAATACCTCATTTTTCTCTAATTTTTTTATTTTTTTGAGGATGAGGGGTCTGTTGCTTGATCACAGGTACAGTATGTGACAGCCAGAGTGGGTGTAGTATCAGCAAAGCCTATGGTTGGAGTCTTTGCCAAGGCAGGTCAATGGAGTCCAGGTCAAACTTGGCGTTAAGCTTGCAACCTTGGTGTCCTCCTTGACCTCTCTCTCTCATTCATCCCTTATGTCCAATAAGGTACAAAATTTTATCACTTCTCTCTCCATAATATCTCTCACATACCTTCTCTTCTCCCTACTCACATGGCCATTAGCCTAGATCACTTCTCATCACATCTCACCTGAACTATTGGTACCTAATTGGAGGCACCAATCCGCCCTCCATAAAGCTGCCAAAGTGATTTTCCTAAAAGATGGACCTGACCTTATCACTCTTCTGCTCAGATAAATGCCAGTGTCTCCTCATTAAACCTAGGATCAAATTTAATCTCCTCTGTTTAACATTTAAAGCCTTTTACAACCAGGGGTGTCCTGGAGCCAGCTCAAACTGGCTCACGAAAGCTGACTGTTAAATTTCTGGTGCAAGCATTTACAATTTGGTAATCAAGGCTTGATTTACTGTTTCGTTGATTGTCTAGATTTAAGAAAGCGATGGAGAGAACGTGAATAGTCTAGATTAAAATTAAAAGTACGTCAGGCTTGGTTGACTGTTTTGTTGATTGTCTAGATTTAAGAAAGTGATGGAGAGAACGTGAATAGTCTAGATTAAAATTAAAAGTGTGTCAGGCTTGGTTTACTGTTTTGTTGATTGTCTAGATTTAAGAAAGTGATGGAGAGAATGTGAATAGTCTAGATTAAAATTAAAAGTGTAACAGGCTTAATTGACTGTTTTGTTGATTGTCTAGATTTAAGAAAGTGATGGAGAAAATGTAAATAATCTAGATTAAAATTAAAAGTTTATCATGGGTTTATTTTCCCTCCAGAAAGCCACAGACATTTTCCAGGACACCCCTATTTACAACTCAGTCTTTTTGCACATTATTCTCCTTCATGTGCTTGCTTGCTTATCCGCACTAGGACGCTCCATCTGCTGACTCCTTCCCTTTGTATAGGCTGTCCCTCCTTGCCTGAAATGTCATCCTGATGCCTCTTAGATGCCTCTTAGAATCCCTGGCTTACTTCAAGATTCAGTTCAAATGTTGCCTTCTGCAGGAGGCCTTTTCCATCTCTCCCAGGTACTCCTAATGCCTTCCCTCTTTTCTGTATGTATCTGTATATATTTAGGGTGTCCCCAAAGTCTTAGTGTGGCTTTAAGCTTTAAAAGAATTAAAATACTTAAAATTATTAAGGCTTGAAACTACACTAAGATTTTTGGGATGTTCTCTATACTTATTCATGCACATAATATCTCCCCACCATTTTAGTGCAACACCAGGCACAGAGTGAATGCTTAAAAAATGTATGTTGAGGGGCAGCTAGGTGGAGCAGTGGATATAGCACCAGCCCTGAAGTCAAGAGGACCTGAGTTCAAATCCAACCCTCAGATCAAACACTTGACACTTACTAGCTGTATGACCCTGGGTAAGTCACTTAACCCCAATTGCCTAAAAGAAAAAAAAATGTATGTTGAATTATGGATCAAATGGAGGAAAAGTTAGAAGGAGTAGAAGGTTAGGAGAGAGCAAAAACACTAGTTTATTGACAGAAATGGTCTAAGAATCATCTACCAGATAATCAAGGCCAACTCTAAAAAAATGAGGGAGTTCATGGACCCATTATTCTCAGAATGAGTCCATAGACTTCACCATGACACAAAAAAAAGAGGAAATTTAACCCCTTCAACATGATTGGCCTCATTCTAGTCCTCTCATATATTTAAAATGAATAGCCCTGGGTTTGAATTCTGTCATACAGTTAATAGCTGTGTGACTCTAGTAGACTAGTTGTCTTACTTCTCTGAACTTCAGTGTCCTCATCTGCAAAATGGGAATAATGACAAGTCTAGTTTGTACCTCACAGGGTCATTGTAAGGCTCAAATGAACTGATGTACGAAGCTCTTTGGGAAATTTAAAGCACTCTAACACATCGATTCAGAGGATTTAAGTCATTAAGTCAATAATCATTTATTAAATGCCTACTATGATGTGCCAGTCACTGTGCTAAGAGCTGGGTATATAAAGGTTTATGAAGGGTATATAATATAAATTCCTGCCATTAGAGCTCAGATTCTGATGGCAGAGGCAACATACAAACAAATATGACATATACAGGATAAATTGGAGAGAATGTTAGAGTCAAGGAGCTAGCATTAAGGATGATTGGGGAAGGCTTCTTATAAAAGGTTGATTTTAGCTGAGATTTGAAATAAGCCAGGGAAGGCAGGAGGCAGAGGAGAAGAGGAGCAGAGTGCTGGATGTGAGGAACAGGCAGTGAGAATGCAGGAGTGCCCTGGTCGGTGGTGGGAGTTAGACCCAGGTTTGTTTACTCAACGATCAGTATTCTTTCCGCTGGACCACACAGCCTCTATGGATGTCGCTGTTGTTCTTCTGGTTGTCATTTTAACTTGGTAGTTAAGGGATGGCAGACAACCTGGTACAATGGAAAGAGCACTAGCTTTTCAACTCAAAGGACCTCTGACCTTTGCTACCTAGGTGATGGTCACACCACTTAATCTCTCTGATTTCTCATACAGGTAAAGAAAAGGGGCTGGACTAGATGGTTTCTGAGGTCCCATCTATTTCTAAATCTCTGATTCTATGACTGGACCCATAGACTGAAAACTGTGTCCTTGAGGCTACATATGGTGCTCTAGGTGCTCAAGTGAGGCCCTTTGACTGGATTTGTTCTGTAAAACTTGGATTCGGTCAAAAGGACCTAGAAGGCCACATGTGGCCTCAAGGCCACAGTTTCCCCACCTCTGCTGGACCATTTGCTCTGACTCTTTCCTGTGGATTGATTTACTTATGCTACAACTGTCTCCACCAAATCCCCTGGTTCAGTTTTAATCATTATCAAAGCCAAGCTTTAACCTTATTAAAAACTGCCACCACCACCCACTTGTGAGTCTTGCCAAGAGTTAGAACAGGAATGTCAACAGTCTCCTATCCAGCATCCTAGAGGTCCAGATGGCAGGGTGAAGCATCTTGCGATTAAGTGATCGAAAACAAAGGCATCATCGGTGGCTGCTCGTATTGTTAACCGTTAAATATGATTGGTTTCTGTAATCCAGATTCACTAAATGAAAACAGACCGGGCACTACTACTGGTGATGGCTGTGCCAAGTTTGGGCTCCTCTGTGGACTTCAAGAGATTTTTTTTTCAGAGATGCGTTGTTTTATTGTAGATGTAATTAGCCTTTGTGAAGAAAAGGCTCTTTTACTTTCTGCAATGATGCATTCCAACAAATACCCATGACCCCTGGTGCCTGACTGTAAACAATGGTAGTTACTAGCCTCATTAGGAGACTAGCAGATGGCTTATAAAGTCCTCGTTGGAGTTTAAATCCATTGGCGGCATGCAGTGCACAAATGTTTATCTTTAAACAGTATAAAATATGTCAGAAGAGGTCTGCTTTCTGTTTTCATTAGCATTAATGTGTTCTGATCTTAACCATGAAAAAACTTCTTTGGGTTAGGCAGTCTTGCTCCTTGCTCCTCGTGAGATGATTTTCAAAGCTACTCCTGGGCATCTTACCCATTAGAAGAAGAAAAATGGTGGCAGGCTTGTCACCTTTGACTTTCCAAGCAGAACAGCTATTAGTGGAACCCAGAGTAGGTACTCAGGGAAATGTTGGTGGAATGAATGCCAATTCAAAGCACCTGTACTCCAGCTCAAGAGAGGTAGATTCAGAAAGAACTATAGAGATTATTGAATGAAACTACCTCATTTTACCAATGAGGAGACTGAGGCTCAGAGAGTTTAAATCACTTGTCCAAGGTCACCTAGCTAGAAAAGTATATAATCAGAATTCAAACAAAGTTTTTCCAGGGCCCAACATGGTCTTCTTTTTAACGTACCTCTGTTATGAAGGTCCATAAAGATGCCATTAGTGTTCTCTTATGTCTTTAAAGTGAATAGGAGGAAATTAGTGACCATTTATTTCCATCATTTTAAGTCCCATTCTGTCCAAAGGAGATATAGCCCCAAATAGACTTGATCATTCCTGCTAGAAGTTCAAAAAATGAATTTAATTCTCCTTTTTTTCTGAAGGTTCATAGGGCCCAATGAACAGATGTATCATAAACTGAACTCTAGCAATAGTAGTGTGTTGTGACTCATTTGCCACACTCATCACAGCTCCCCTGAGTTAAATTTACACACCTGTTACATGGGAAAACTAAGTTGAGGCACCATGGGTCTCCTGTACTCCATAAATATCCCAGGCTTTTGGTACCCTGCCAGTTAATTTCTCTCTATTTCCTGGGTTCTCCATTTGTAGCTGGCTAAATCAATCAATCAATAAGAGAAATTACAAGCCTTTTTTTTTTAACTTAAAAATAAGGTATCATCTCAAATTTTAAAACCATGTGTAGGTGAATAGAAAGAGAGAGAGAGAGAGAGAGAGAGAGAGAGAGAAATCAATAGGGCTACAAGTGGTCAGAAAAAATAATGAAATACATTACCCTCTTAAAAGAGAGATGGGGGCACAGAATGCGACATATGCTATCAGACATGATCCTTTTGCCAGTTGATTTTTTTTTTCTTTTTGGTGAGGCAATTGGGGTTAAGTGACTTGCCCAGAGTCACACAGCTAGTAAGTGTTATGTATCTGAGGCTGGATTTGAACTCAGGTCCTCCTGACTCCAAGGTCAGTACTCTACCCTAGTTGCCCCCACCAGTCAATTTTGATGAATTTCTTTCTCTTTCTTTCTTTCTTTCTTTCTTTCTTTCTTTCTTTCTTTCTTTCT
>NW_020954599.1:33565569-33599554 GCF_900497805.2 Vombatus ursinus
TCTTTCTTTCTTTCTTTCTTTCTTTCTTTCTTTCTTTCTTTCTTTCTTTCTTTCTTTCTTTCTTTCCTTCTTCCTTCCTTCCTTTTTCTTTTAACAAAAGAGAAAACTTGAGCATCATATAATGGGTAAATGATTGCAGTATAAAAAACAAAAGCTATCAAAACTTTCTTAAAAAGAAATAAATAATCCTTGGTCTTACTTCAGTAATTTAATGGATACATGATCTCTTCAGTGCAGCTATCCCTCCACCGGTGCAGATGACAAGCTAGAGCATGTGTATAAGAAATTAATAATAGCTAGTATTGATATAGCACTTAAAGGTTTGCAAAGCACTTTATATATCTTATCTCATTTGATCCTCACAAAACTCTGTGAGGGAGATACTGTTACTACCCACATGTTACATATGATAAGACTGAGGCTGAGATTAAGCGATTTGTCAGAGTCCACACAGCTAGAAAGTGTCTAAAAAGGGATCAGAACTCTTTTGATTCCAAGTCCCAAACTCTATACACTACACTACAAATTGGAACAGATCTGCTGGCGTTTCAAAGGTAATATATTCTCAAATGTGATGCTAGAGTTTGGCCTCAACCACCTCAGTGCCCAACCTAGTACCTGAGGAAACAAAAAGGATACTTAAGAAGTAAGAAAGAGTGGCTGGAGGAGTTGACTAAACATTTAACTTTAAAGGAATGTGTTGATTTTAAAGACATCTCAAAGAAAGGGGAAATTCTGAGAGATTTAGAAATATTATGGCTGGTACTTTTAAACAAATGGTGATTGAGAAAATATTAGAAAATACCTATTCATTTATCTACTTTAGATAGAATTGTTACTCCATTTTGCATCTACTGGTTTCAACTCCGCAGAACAAGATGCTTCTCCTGGGATAAGCTCGTCACTTCTTAACTTACCACCAAGCCTGGATGGACCCTATCTATTTGGAGGGCTGGAGGACAGAGTACCAAACTCCTCCCAATGCCTTCCTTTATAGAGGGTAGAAACTGGACTCAGATCATTCCACTTTGCATCTCCTGCCCTGCCTGGTTTCAATTCCACACACACACACACACACACACACACACACACACACACACAGAGCATATCCCATCTTGTCCACCCTCCCACACACTTTCTTGCCTCCTTTTGTGTACTGTCTCTCCCCATTATATTGTAAGCTTGAGGGCAAGGACATTCTTTCTTTTTATTAATTGTATCCCTAGCACTTAGCCTGGAATGTCATAGGTACTTAATAAATGTTTGTTGTATTAGATGGGAGAATAGCCTATTTATGCACCAGAGTTTGCAGATTTTTGCACAACATTTTCTCTAGCAGATTATATCTCAGCAGTCACAATTGACTCTAAAGTATAGAGAATTATAGTTTGTCCATTCATTTTTTTTTAAAAGGATTTGACTACGTAGAATAAAAGATAGCCTTAAAGACTATTCTCAAAGGAAGTCTTTGTCTGACTCCCTCTTTTTTCTGACTTTATCTCTGTATCCAAAGCTTTTAGCTTCCTTTTAATCCCTTAGGTTGGGTGCTTATGGAAATCCCATCTTCCTCCCCTCCTTTTTTTTTGTTTTGTTTTGTTATAACAACAACAGACATAACCCACATTTATATAGTTCTTTTACAATTTACAAAATGTTATACATAAATTACATCATTTGATGCCCCAAAGCAAACTTGTGAAGTGAAATAATGAAAATACTCCTAGGCCCATTTTACAGTTGAGAAATCTGAGGCTCAGAGAGACCATGTAGTTTGCTCAAAGTCACTTGGGTAATAAGCGGTAATCCTATACTTCAAATCCTTGCGACATGTCAAACTTGGGGTTTGGGCTACATGCCGGCCATCACACTTCTGAATATGGTCTGAACTAGATGAAAATTGGGAAATGTTTAACAAATCAGTAAAGATACAATAAAACATAGATAATGTTACATCTTTTTAAACTGTCAATACATAGTCTCGGGGATCCTTGGCCTCTATTTCTACTTGAGATTGAAGTCACTGCTCAAAACCACAGCAATCCCTGGTAACAGGAATGAGAATTTAGGAAGCTAGTTTTTGCCCTCTCTCTTTGCTTTGGGATGCCTCCCAAATCCCAGGCGATGATCTTATGGCAAGAATTGTTTCTTTTTTGTCTTTATATCCCCAGTGCCTAGTGTTAATATATGCTTATTAAATGTTTGTTGAATTCCATTGCATCAAATAGAGCAAGCCAGTTGGTCTCTGAGTTTCACCTTCCTCTTCTGTGAAATGAAGGGGTTGCCCCTTTCACCTCTGAAGTTCCAAGAGTCCAATCACAGGTGGGACACATTTCATTAGGGGGAACACGCATGGAATTTTTTTTTTGAGGCAAATACTTACTGTATAATCATAAAGGACATTATTTTTATTCATCGAATAAACTGAGATCAAAATCTGACTAAACTTAATTTTTAAAAGTTAGTTAAGCTTTACTTTAAAATATAAATCTTAGAAATGAGACACAAATTTTTTAAAAATTGTGTTGAGACAAAAATTAGTGTCTGGTACACCCTGTAGCTGTACCCACACAGATCAGTAAGTCTGATGTTCCTGGATAAGCTGGGAAGAATTGGACTATCGATGTTCATTCTCTCTTTTTCTCTCTCTTGTCTCAATGCTATCACTCACTCCTCATTTGGTACCTCTCCCCTCCTTTTTCTTTCTATAATTTTGCATTTTCTTCAATGTTCTGGTCTGAGCGTGGGAAACTTATCCAGGCTACTTTGTTGCTGTAGTTAGCTACACTTAGTCTGCCACCTACGGGACAGAGTTATCACTGCAAGTAGATTCAATTAAAGCTAATTTATCTGCGAGAGAAACTCGTAGGTAGGAGGATCACCAATGTAGAGTTGCGAATAGGGGACTTCTGGAGCCAGCTTGAACTGGTTCCCAGGAGCCGGTTGTTAAATTCGGGGTGAGCAGTTATACTTCAGGAATCGGCAAATACTACAAATCAGGGTTTGATTGATTGTTTTGCTGATTGTCTGGACTCTAGAGCAGGGGTGGGGAACCTTTGGTCTCGAGGCCATATGTGGCCCTCTAGGTCCTCAAGTGTGGCCCTTTGACTGAATCCAAACTTCAAACTTAAGGACCTAGAGGGCCACATATGGCCCCGAGGCTGGGGGTTCTCCACTCCTGCTCTAGACTTAAGAAAATGGCAGAGGAAATGTCAACAATGCAGTTTAAATTTAAAAGTGTGTTCCATGTACATTTTTCCCACCACAAATCAGGTTGTTGAACATTTACCAGCACATTCTTGGCTAAAAGGGACCTCAGAAGTCACCTAGTTAATGTGTTATTCTTTAGTCATGTCCGACTCTTCATGACCCCATTAGAGGTTTTCTTGGTAAAGATATTGGATTGGTTTGCTATTTCCTTCTCCAGCTTGTTTAACAGATGAAGAAACTGAGGTAAATAGAGTCACACAACCAGGAAGTGTCTGAGGCCAGATTTGAACTCAGGTGTTCTTGACTCCAAGCCTGATGCTCTATCCACTGTGCCACCTAACTGCCCTTCCTCTAGTAAATACAACTCCTTTATTTTAGAGATGTGGAAACTGAAGTCCAGGGTGTTAAGGGGTAAGGGAAGGGAATAAGCATTTCTACATCTCCTACCATGTGCTGGGCACTGTGCTAAGGACTTTTTACAGCTATTATCTCATTTGATCATTGGTTAAATGAACACTGTTTAGGTGTCATTTGAACACAGGTCTATAAGGAACCTGAGTTAATGGTACCTGAATAATGGAGCACAATTTCTACAAGAATACCAGCCCATTTGGAATGGGGAAGTATTTTCTCTTAGATATATGTATTGTTCCAAGTATAGCCTTCCCTTTCCCCCTGTCCCGTCCCACTAAATCTGGATTGTTATGCTAACAGAAAGTGGCCTATAATTGGTGTTGTATTACAGAGTCTATACCTTGGTAATCTTTTTCTTCTCCTTGTAGGGGTGTAGCCAACATTCAAGTGCAGCCTGTATTAGGACCAACATGGTCATTGTCTAGCTTCTCTTTTGCAGGTAGCTTGGGGTCTGGATCATGAATATGTCTGGTAGCTCAACTGGCAAGCAATTTAAAAAAAAGGAAACAAAGCTCAATTTGTAAGTCCCTCCCCCAATGCAGTTATACAGTATGGATAGACCTTGAGGAAGTGAGTGGTTATTTTAGGCCAACCTAGCTGTTAAAATAGGAACACTCATTTCCTGGGAACTGGAGGGAAACTAGTGACTCATTTCACACCGGTGGTCTGTGTTACTAGGGCATGTGGAGAAGGAAAGGAGTGGAAAGAGAAATGCTGGGAAAGCTAAAGACTTGGACAGGATTGGACTGAAAATGAGTAGGAAAGCCTTGGTATTCAATTTCCACTCTCCTGAAACATGCCATCCCCTGGGAGACATACATAATTGATGATATTACAGCGTAATCTGTAGGACTGCAGAGAACCACTATTATTGATTAAAACTTCTTATTTCTATTTCATAACTTCTGTATGCCAAAAAAAATCATTGAAAGGCTGTAGAAGGAAATAATTCAGCCAAATAGTTTGTGATCTGCTTGAAAATCACTTTATGGTTGGGAGAGTACTGTAGTACAGTGAAACAGACTCTGAGCCTGGCATCAGAAGTCACAGGTTTGAATCCCAGCCCTGCTATTCACCAGGTATATGGGCACAGGCACTTCACCCTTCTGGGCCTCATCTGTAAAACAGTGATGATAATTTTTGTCTTATCTTAAATGCTGGTTAGTATCTCCTGCATATAAGGACTGAAAGCAAATTTGTGAACTATGATTCTATTTACTCTTAGGTTATGAAACTTAAGTGTCATGACCATAAGTAAAATCCAATATTTGGTTATAGATATCTATGTGAAAATGTAGCATTGGGCAAATGTTACACTTAGCTCTTCTGGGTCTCAGTTCTTTGTCTCTGAAATGAACTAAATGTTTCCTAAGGTCCCTTTCAGCCAGGGATATGCTGGTAAATGTTTAACAACTGACTCTCCAGGGGAGAAAATGTAGGACACATTTTTAATCTGCATTGTTAACATTTTTTCCATCTCATTCTTAAGTCTAGAAAATCAACAAAACAATCAACATAGCTGTGATTCCTGAGACGTAAATGTGCACGCTAAAAATTTAGTAATGGTCAGAACTGGCTACCACACATCCCTGCTTCCAGCTCTAAATCTGTGATGATGCTATGGTTCTAGAGTAACCGTAATCATGGCTGACTTTTATATAAAAGTTTTAAGATTTGCAAAGCACTACATATAGATATGGGAGGCAGCTAGGTGGCTCAATGGGTAGAGTGCTGGGCCTGGAGTCCGTAAGACCTGAGTTCAAATCCAGCCTCAGACACTAACTGTGTGACCCTGGACAAGTCATTTAACCTTGTTACCTCATCTGTAAAATGAGCTAGAGAAGGAAATGGAAAACCACTCCAGTATCTTTGCCAAGAAAATACAACTAAATGATTATATAACAACATACACATATATGTGTGTATATAATATATATTTAATTATATATGTGTTGTTCAGTCATTTTTCAGCCATGTCTGACCCCTTGTGACTCCATGGACCATACTGTCCTTGGAGTTTTCTTGGCATAGATACTGGAGTGGTTTGTCATTTTCTTCTCCAGTTCATTTTACAGATGAGGAAACTGAGGTAAACAGGATTAAGTGACTTACACAGGGTCACACAACTAGTAAGTGTCTGAGGCCAGATTTGAACTCAGGAGGATGAGTCTCCCTGACTCCAGGCATAGCTCCCTATCCACTGCACTATGTAGCTGCCTCCTGTGTGCATGTGCGCTCCTATGTGTGTGTGTGTGTGTGTGTGTGTGTGTGTGTGTGCATACAAACACATACACACATATATACATATATATATATAAAATCTCAACAATGCTGTGAAGTAAGGACTATTATTCCCATTTTATGGATGAAGAAACTGAGGCTAAAAAAGGATAAAATGACTTGCTCATAGTCATGTAATTTAGCTAACATTCCCCAAAATTGGGGTTGATTTCTAGCCCACTTATACTGAGAACAGAGCCCTTATCCAAAAGTATGGCATGACTACCCCCACCCTGCCCCAACTCAACTTATATCAGATTCTGGCTATATTTTCCAATTTGTGGATAGGAAAGATGACTGTTTTCTTCATAGACCTTTGGTAAAGAACAAAAACCATGAGGGAATCAGAGTCACTGTGGAGACACTGCTATTGTTCAAAAATCCATCATATCAGGGCTCTAAAGTGAGGTGGGATCTAGACAGGAATCTTATCCAACTCCTTTATTTTACAGATAAGGAAACTGAGGCCCATAGTGATGAAATGACTTGCCCAAAGTCACAGAAGTACAGTAATAATAAGTGGCAGAACTGGGATTTGAACTCGGGTCATTTGACTGCAACACATCCCATCACTTTCCTAAGTAGCGTAAATCAAAACTCACCTTTATATGTATAATCCAGGCTGACCTTTTGAGCATGCCCAGTTTGGTTAACATAGAGCCCAGCTGCATCCCCTATCATGTGGGTGTGGACAACTCCATGATTGGCTGCCTGCGATCTGCTCTATTTCTGCTACCTTTGCGGGCTGCTCTTTGTGCCCTGACTCCTATCTGAGACCAGCATGGATGCCGTGAGCTGACCCTCCAGAGAGGATAAGGACTCGCTCTTCCTCCTGCTCTCCCTTTTCCCTACAGCTCAGAGAAATGGGCCTGGGGTATTTGTTTCTGTTCTGTATTGTTCAGTTTTTAAAGCTTACAAAGCACTTTCCTCAAATAACCCTGTGGGATTGGTAGTACACGATTGTTATTCCCATTTCACAGATGAGGAAACCTAGGATCAGGGGAAGGAAGTGACTTCTTTAGAGTTATTCAGCTATTAAAGTATCCGTGGTAGAATGTAAACTTGTCCTTTGATGCCAAAGCTGTTGCTTTTTCTACTGACTTTCTAATTCTTGGTTATGGTAGATCTGAGTTCTTGGCACCAGTAAATTCACAATCTAGTCACAGAGATAAGGCATAAACACACACTTTAAAAACACACATTAAAAAGTTAAATATTGATGTGTTAGATAATAAAGACAATAATACAACAAATGTGGCCTTGGGCACCAACAGTAATAATAGTATTTACATAACACTTTAAGGTCTGCAAAACACTTGGTCTATGCTATCTTATTTGATCCTCGGAACAAGCTCCATAAAGTAGGTGCTATTATTATTTCCATTTTATAGATGAGAAAACAGAGGCTGGGAGAAGTTCAGACACTTGACCAGGGTAATACAACTAGTAATAAGTGGATCCAAGTTGAGGTCTCTGTTAACTAGTTATTATACCATGCTGCCTGTCCAAGTTACTTAACCTCCCTGGGCCTCAGTTTCCTCATCTGTAAAATGAGGAGGGGGAGGGAAGGGAGAAATTTGATAGCCTCTGAGGTCCCTTCTAGTCCTAGTATTATGATCCTATAATTAACCCTAAATGAAAATGATCTGATATTGTGCAGAATAAATTGTCCAGCGGTACAGACAGAGCGCTATGAGCTCAGAAGAGGAGAGATCGCTGGAGGCTGGAGAGGTCTGGTATGGTATTTTCTTTCCTTCAGGTGTTGCCAAGGAGATCAGATTGCTAAAGACGGATGCTTCCACACTGTAGCGGGAAGAATTCACCAAGGAGGAAAGTTTCAGGCTAGGTCAGTGGATGAGTACAATTTAAGGATGGATTTCAACAAGGATTTATTAATCACCCACTATATGCCAGGCACTGTGCTAAGGAATAGGGATTGAAAGAAAGGCAAAAGACAGTTCCTACCCTGAAGGAGCTCACAATCTAACAGGGCAGACAACGTGCAAACAACTATGTACCAACAAGCTGCAGACAGGCTCAGTTGGAGATAATCAACAGAGGAAAAGCATTAGCATAGAGGGGAAGGTTGTGTTGTAGGTGTTGAAATCTATTCCAGGCATGAGAGACGATAATGAACAAAGAAAAGGAGACCAGAAGGAAGGACTAGAACAAGGGATGGTGAATATGGAGAGGGACAGAAGTAAGTATTTATTAAGCTCCTATTATGTATCAGGCACTGCAATAAGTACTTTAAATACGAATATCTCATTTTCCTCACAATAGCCCCGTGAAATAGGTGTTATCAAGATCCCCATTTTACCGTTGAGGAAACTGAAGCAGACAGAGGGTAAGTGACTTGGCCAGGGTCACACAGCTAATAAATGTCTGAAGCAAAATTTGAAATCAGGTGTTCCTGACTCCAGGTCCAGCACTCTATCCGCTGCGCCACCTAAATAGCCCAGTTGGGTTGAAACATAGAGAATATTGAGTAGGGGACAGGAATAGTAACAGTAGTTAAACATTCTACTTCCTCCAATACATGTATAGGACATTATTCCAGGCACAACAGTACTTAATAAATGTTGGCTGAATTAATGAATCCTTCAATAATATGTAAGTTAAAGTTCTTCCCTTGCTTCAGGAAAGATTTTAAAAGGGAGCACTGTGAGGTAAGACTGGAAAGGCAGTCTGAATCAGATACCACACGGTAGTAGTTTTCAGACTTTTTGGTCTTAGGACCCCTTTACACTCTTAAAAATTATTGAGGCCCCTCCAAAGAGCTTTTGTTTTATATAGATCATTGATCTTCACTATAGTACAAGAAATTAAAATGTCTCAGTAATATTAGGAAAATAGTTTTGACCTTAGAGACCCCCAGTGCTCCCAATGTGGCAGGTTAAAATCTAACGTAACTGAGGAAGCAAAGGTTCGAGTTTCCATGCGTATTGATTTATTAAGCAATGGATGCCAATTGCATAACAAATTGGGACCAGGCCTCCCAGCTTGGCACTGGACCTTGAATGCAGGGAGAAACAGATTTGTATGCATTAAAAGAAAACAATTAACAGGATATAAACAAGGATACAAGATTAGGTAATCTGATTTCCAACTGGAGAAAATTAGGGGCTTCCCAAGTTGGGAGGGAGATGAGTGAGTTTTGAGAGCAGGGAGGGGCAAGAGAGAACAGGTGCAAGTCCCTGAAATCAGAAAAAGAGATGTCCATTCACTTCTAAGTGTCTGTATTCAATCAAAGGAACAAAAAAACAGTAACTGATTGAGCAGTATGGGGTCAATTTTCAGATAAGATATATTATCTAGAGGTAATTGCTTGAGATGTGTAATTGTGAGAAAACTCCTTGAATCAATCTTAGGATCAGACTGGGTTTCTGGTCATCATAACCTACTTCCTTAGTTAGAAGTCTCTAGAGGTGGTCCAGCTTCCCAGTCATGCAGGGCTAGGTTCAAACAATGCAATCAAGTTTTCTTATCATTCTCATAACTGAATAAAGTTTTCTCACAAGACAAATTGGACTAGACCATAACTGAATTGCAAAGGAACTGAGCTAGATCTAGAATTGTCAGTGTGTTTTGCTCAATTCCCACAATTCCCACACCAAAGTAGTCTAATCCAAGAAATGTCTGTTTGCTGCCTCCTGCTCTGAGCTCTGCAACTTCCTGACCTGGGTTGAGAGCTGAGCAAGAATAGAATTCTGAGGGATTCACTCCCTATCAGCCAGCTAGAAAGCTCTATTGGTTCAGTGACAGAAGTGTAGGCTCCCCTTTGGTCTGGGATTCCTACCCTTGTTATTCCTCTGCAGACTGGCTGTCCTGCTAGAAATGAGACCCTGCTCTGTCCCTGAGGTCTGAGTCCCGTCAAGGAGGCTGCTGTTGCTAGCCTCCTCAGTCTGCCCTACATCTGTGACCTGGAACAGGGGAGTGGATGACAAAGCAAAGCCATCAGCTCGCCCGTTTCCCCCTCACAGCCCTCCAGTGTTGTTCTGGTGGGGCCCCAGGACGTTTCTAGGACCTCCTCTTGCATCAATGCACAGCCTTTCCAAGGGCATTGGAGTGCCCTGACCGGCATGCTACTGGCCCGACCTCTCTCCAGTGCCTGCAGGTGTCTGGGTTTGTCTCCCTTTACGAAGCTGGACTGGATGGATGACTGACTGACTTTTTCTGGAGTTCTTCATCAAGATTCTTTCTGATGCATTTTCTATATCTGTTTGGAGGAGTTTGTGGAGGGGAACTCTTTGCATCACCTCTTTATACTCCACCATCTTGGCTCTACCTCCCTCCCTAGGAGATGTACTCTTAATCAAACAAGTAGTAAAGGCAATTACTAAAAACAAAATAGATAACTTTGAGTATATGAAACTGAAAAGCTTCTGCACAGGAAAAATTAATGTGTCTAGGATAAGAACAGAAACAGTCAAATGGGGGGAAAAATCTTTGTATCAAATTTCTCTGATAAGAGTTTGGTTTTCAAGATATATAAACAATTGACAAATATGAACAAAATTGTATATGTAATTTATATTATTTGCTAGGCATTGCGGTAAGCACTTTACAAATATTATCTCATTTGACCCTCATAACAACCCTATGAAGTAGGTGCTATTAAGATCCCCATTTATAGTTGAGAAAACTGAGGCATTATATTTATATATTTTAAAAATATATTTAAATTAGTCATATATGTATGTGTATATGAGTGTGTGTGTGTATATATATGCACATATGAAACTAATGGCCATTTCCCAACAGATAAGTAGTTGAAGGATATGAAGAAGCAGTTCTCAAAAGAAGAATTGCAGACTATTAACAACCACATGAAAGAATGTTTCAAATAACTCATAAGAGAAACTGAGAATCAAAACAACCTTGAGGTTTTATCACACATCCTTCAAATTGGCAAAGATGACAAAAATGACAACAGTCAATACTGGAGGGGTTGTGGGAAGATAGAGACACTGGTACATTGTTGATAGAGCTGTGAATTAGTATATTTTGGAAAGCAGTTTGCAATTATGAAAATAAAATAACTAAAATGTCCATATCTTGTGACCAGGAGAGTCCATTACCAGTCTTACACCTCCAAGGAAGCCATTGACAAGAAGAAAGTCCTCAAATACAACAAAATATTTATAGTAGCATTTTTCTGTGATAGCAAATAATTGGAAACAAAGTAGGTAACCATTGATTGGGAAATGGCTAAGGAAAATGTAGCACATAAATGTAATGGTATATTACCGGGCTGTAAAAAATGATTATTTTAATGAATACAGAGAAGCATGGAAAGATCTACATGAACTGATGCAGAATGAAGAAAGCAGAGCCAAGAAAACAATATATACAACAACTGCAACCATGTAAATAGAAAGAACTACCCACCAAAAAATCAAAAGGAAAAGTTGCAAAATTATAAAAAAAAAAGCATATCTTGAAAGAAGACTTATGAGAGGTTACTTCTAATCCTCTCTTTTGCAGAGGCAGGAGGTTTACAAATGTGGAACACTGCACAAATATTAAAGACTCTTGATAAATTGATCAGTTATGCTGGATTTTTCCTTTTTTGTCTTGAAAAAAATACTATTTGTAATATTAGATGGCTCTCTGTGAGGGGGTGGGATCCTGGAGAAAACTATGGTGATGTAAAAAGCAAAATATATCAATAAAAACTTATTTAAAAAAAGAAAGAAAAATGTCACCCTCCTTCCTCCCCCTCACTTTTGTGGTTCTATGGCTAAAGGTGGTTGTTTCTCTAATTTTAAAAATTTTCTTCTGTTTTTAAAATTCTGCTTTTTTTAAAAAATTTAAAGTATAGTAAAGTATATTCTTCTTCTAAGGAAAAAATTATTAAGCACCTCATCTAGAGCCAGAAGCTGGAATCAGAGAATTTCACAGCCACATGTTCAGCTAAGCATCATCCAGCAGAAAGACTATTTGTCCAGGAGAGCACTGGCCAATGGAACAGTGTTCCGTAAAGATCAGTGGGGAAAAAGTCTGGTGGGAACAGTGAGGTGATATAAGAAAATATTAGCAATTCTTTAACGTCAGAAGTGTGAGTTGTCTTTATGTATATGCTCCTTCATGCATGTTCCTTATGTGTTTTCACTCTTCCCACTGATGACGTACATATTTGTGGGATGATATGCCCCAGGTTTATAAAAGACTTGGTTTTCTTGTTTGTTTGTTTTACTTTTTGTCTTACTAAGCCATTATGCTAAATACTTTCATTGGAAGTTATTGTGTCGTCTGGCTGACCATTAAAAATAAACACATCAGTGGGGGCTCATGAGCTATGGTTTTTGTGAATACAGACCCAAGGATTACCTTGAACTTGTGACTGCATTCTCTGGGGACCTGCTCTGAGAATTGGGGGAGCCTCCAAGATGTTACATTAATATTTTACTTTTATTCATTTTGCCATCTTCTCAACAGCTTAGTTTATCTCTAAGGACTAAGGTGCAAAAAGATTTATTTTGTTGTTCTTCAGTTATTTCAGTTGTGTCTGACTCTTTGTGACCCCTTTTGGGATTTTCTTGGCAAAGATACTAGAGTGGTTTGCCATTTCCTTCTCCAGCCCATTTTACAAATGAAGAAACTCAAGCAAACAGGGTTAAATGACTTGCCCAGGGTCACACAGCTAGTAAGTTTCTGAGGTGGGATTTGAACTCAGGTCTTTCTGACTCCAGGCTTGGTGCTCTATCCATTTCACCTCCTAGCTGCCCTAAATAAAGACTTACTAGAACCATTAAAAAAAAAAGAATATTTTAAGTGATGCTTAGAATGGATAAAAAGATCCAATCTCTGCCATGGCTTTTAATTCACTAGAGGCCAGTCTGGCTTTCTGTGGGTCTAAAAGAAGAAGGAAGGTTAGAACCAAGGGTGCAGAAGTTGGCAGAATTTGGGGAGGAAGGAATCTATATAGAATCCTAGTGTGACTTAAAAAGTTCTGCCTGGTGATTTGGGGGGAATCTAGGAGGTACAGTGGATAGAACTCTGGCCTTGGAGTCAGGAGGACCTGAGTTCAAATCTGGCCTCAGACACTTGACACTCATTAGCTGTGTGACCCTGGGCAAGTCACTTAACCCCAATTGCCTCACTAAAGGGGGAGAAAAAAAAGGAACAAAGAAGTTCTGCTCATCTTCCCTGGCACCCAGGCTCATGACCCAAGTGTTATCCTCAAGTCCTCTCTCCTCCTACCTTCCCACCCAATCTGGGGCCAAGTCTTGTTGCTTTCTCTTCCTAGATCTTTCATATACACGCCTTTGCTTCCCCTGATACTGTCACCTCCTCCACCACAGCCTCTCTCCCACCCCAAGCGCCCAGTTCTGGATATTTTCACTGACTGTCCCCCAGACCTTGTGCTCTCTCCCGCCTCATCTCTGTTCGTCTCAGCTAAAATCGTCCCTTTTACAAGAAGCCTTTCCAGATCTGCTTCAGTGATCATGCCTTCTCTTGTTGATTATCTTGAACTTTTCCTTCATACATCTTGTGTGCTCACAGTTGTCTGCATGACGTCCCCCGACTAGGTGGTGAGCTCTTTGAGATGAGGGGCTGCCTTTTGCCTTTCTTTGCATCATCCTTGTTTGACATATGGTAGATACTTTGCAATGCTTATTGCTTGCCTGACTTCCTCAGTTCTGCTGGGTCCCAGTGCTACTTTTCCTTCCTGAAATGGGGGAACTCAGATTCCCATGTGCTGATCTTTCTTAGGACAGAGCTGACAAGAGATTCTGCCCATTCAATCCAAATCTATTCATGATTATAGGATTATATCTCTAGGACTAGAAGGGACCCAAGAGACCACCTAGTCTGAGCTAATTTTTTTTTAAATTTTTAGACAATTGGGGTTAAGTGACTTGCCCAGGGTCACACAACTGCTAAGTGTCAAGTGCTGAGACCGGATTTGAACTCAGGTCCTCCTGACTTCAGGGCCAGTGCTCTATCCACTACGCCACCTAGTTGCCCCCTGAGCTCATTTTTATTGGGGAGGCTGTGATTTGTTCAAGGTCACTCAGATGGTAAATCTCAGAGGTGGAATTTGAACCCAGGTTCTATGACTCTAAAAGCTGTGCTTTTTCAATCAACAAGCATTTATAAATACCTACTCTATGCCAGGCACTATTTTAAGCAGTGGGGATACGTAGAAAATGTAAAAACAGTTCCTGTCCTCATGGAGCTTATATTCTAATGGAGGAGATAGAATTTACATAGATAGACATATAAGAATTATATAGGTTCGGTGGAAGATAGAAAGGTACTAGCAGCAATAGGAAAGGTCTAGAAGGTAGCATTTGAGTTGAGTGTTAAAAGAAGCTACTGGGGGCAGCTAGGTGGTGCAGTAGATAGAGTACCAGCCCTGGAGTCAGGAGGACTTAAGTTCAAATCCAGCCTCAGACACTTGACACTGGCTGTGTGACCCTGGGCAAGTCACTTAACCCCAATTGCCTCGTTTAAAAAAAAAAATAAAAGAAGCCATGGTGCCTCTTATGATTTTGGAAATAATAATAACAGCATTTATATAGTGCTTTAAGGTTTGCAAAGCACTTTACATATGTTAACTTATTCGATCCTCACAACAACCCTGTAAAGTGGGTGCTATTATTAACTGCCCCTTACAGATGAGGAAACTGAGGCACAGAGAGTTTAAGTGACTTCTCCAGGGTCACACAGCAAGAAAAAGTCTGAGACAGGATTTGAACTCGGATCTTCATGATACCAAGTCCCACGCTTTCTTGGTTAAGCTGTCTAGCTGCCCAGACATAAAGATCGCCTGATAAATCTCCTACCTACTTATTATTTCCCAGCAGCAGTCTCTTTACTATGATTCCCAGAAAGGGGAAGGGCCTAGTAAGAAGGAAGGTTGCCTCTCTTGCCTCTATCCCCTTCCCAAAGTCCATAGCTTTGAGGAATGCAAACTAGCTTTTCCTCTCAGAAAGGTGGGTGAACCTGGAGTACAGAATCCCCTCTAGGTTAAAGATTCAAAGATCCACTCAGAGCCAGAGTCAATTAGAGACCTGCAGAGAGGGAAGAAGGACGTGCAACACACAAGGAGCCAGAGAATGTGGGAGGAACACTTCTAAATATTACGTGATATATCCATTGGAAGCAGGGCTTTAGTGAAGAGGGCTGGATGACACACTCAATTTCTTAAAGTATAAATTTTATATTTTTCCATTTTCTACCTTACTTTTATTTCCTTTCAATTGAGCATCTTTGTATTCTGAGATCTTATTCATGCCTTTTTCATCACTTTGTAATTTCCATTTCCATTTAATATACCTAGTTTTCAGGTTTTTTTGCTTTGTTGTAAATCTATTTTTTCCCTTTGTGGATGATTAAATAGAAGAGGTCTGCACAGAGTCCAAATAGAAGAGGAGTTCCCCATTAAGGTTCTCCACATTGAGAAATCCTCTATGCTGTTGTCACAAATGGCATTTTGCTAGCACTGGGCAGCTAGGTGGCTAAGTGGCTAGAGTGCTGGGCCTGAAGTCAGGAAGACCCGAATTCAAATCCGGCCTCAGACTTTTACTAACTGTGTGACCCTGGGGAAGTCACTCAACTTTGCTTTCCTCAGTTTCCTCATCTGTCAAATGAGCTGGAGAGGGAAATGGTAAACCACTCCAACTTCTTTGCCAAGAAAACCCCAAATGAGGTTACAAAGAGTTGAATGCAACTGAACAACAAGAATTTTATTTTATGCATTTAAAATAAAGGGGTCCTTAGGCTTCTCCAGACTGTCAAATGGGTTTATGATACAAAAAAAAAGTTAAGAACCCTTGAAGACAATCTTGAAAGGTCTTTCTAGCTCTAAAAGTCCATGAGCTTAAAAATGGAGAAATGGGGACAGTGGTGCTAGGAATCCCTAGAGATGCAGTCTCTAGATTGGGATTTAATATGGAACTGGGCTCCTTCCCTGTCAAGAGCACAGCAACAAGGGTATGGGCCTGCAGAGGCTACATCCTCTTGTTTCCTTCTTTAAATGCTATGTAATTATACTTATGCTGGGTTGTGTTTTTGATAAGCTATGTATTCTATCCTTTCTTAACGTCTTATTTTGATGGTGGTCCTGGGTTTTCAAAGGGAGAACCTGAAAGGAGCTAAGCCACTCACTTAGTTCAACACTTCCTGGGACCATGCAACCTCCCTTCCAGTATAATAGTGGACAAGTCACTTAACCACTCAGTGCCTCAGTTTCCCCATCTGTAAAATGAGGATAACAAAAGCACCTCCCTCCTAGGATTGTTGTTGTTGCTGTTGGTACTCCATTCTTGTAAAGGACCAATGACATCAGCAAGGTGATGTCTTGACTTGCAAGTGAATTGGATTTAAGTGAAGGAGGGCTGTGCAAAGTCACCAGCCTCACTCTCTCCTCCAGAGTCATCAGAGTCCATTGGCAAGACATGGATCAAGATGATTAGGCAACGGTCCCAGATTCAGTGGGAGACGTTGGCCTTTTGAAGCTAAGGTCTTTCCCAGGTCTGTGAGGAGTACATCGAATAACATAAAAGTAAACTGTTTTGCAACCTTTAAAGCACTATGTAAAGGCTCCCTATTACCATGCAACCTCTGCTTTACCTGGCCATTTTCTGATCTGACATCAGGTATATGCCTCCCTCCCTTTTCCATCTCTTGCCCAGAGAATAGTAATCAAAACAACACTACCATTGCCCCTGGAAAGGGTGTGTCAGTGGACTGGCCCCTTGTTCTACACATCATCTATGTGGTTTTCTTTCCTTGATCACCATTTCCCTCTATGTATTAGCTCCCCAATTAAAGTGTAAGTACCTTGAGGGCAGGTTATGTCACTTTTGTATTTGTATTCCCAGCACTTAGCACAGTGTTTGGCACATATTATGTGCTTAATAAAGATTCTTCATTCATCATTCACAAATTATACCAGTGGAATACAAACTCTGAATCCCATCAGGAAAAGTTTTGAAGGTGAGTCAAGCTAGGGATTACACATTTGAGGTCCAGCCAGAATGAATTTAGAGAGACTCATCACTGGAAGCTTTATTGGTGATTTATGATTTATTTTCTGGCCACAGCACCTTCATTAAGCTGATTACCAAGGTGTCAGAGAGATTACACTATGCATGAGGGAAGGGACCTTCCAGTGTCCATGGACACTGGTGAATCATGGATCATTTGAAGTTATCAGTTATTCAAATAATCAACAAGCATTTATTAGGTATCTATTATATAGCAGCTAGGTGGCACAGTGAATAGAGTGCCCAGCCTGGAGTCAGGAAGACTTGTCTCCCTGAGTTCAAATCTGGCCTCAGACACTTACTATCTATGTGATCAAGTCACTTAACCCTATTTGCCTCACTTTTCTCATCTGTCAAATGAGCTGGAAAAGGAAATGGCAAGCCACTCTAGTATCTTTGCCAAGGAAACTCCAAATGGGGTCACAAAGAGCTGGACATCACTGAACAACAATGTAGTTTGGGGTGAGAAGAGGGTGAAGATAGAGGGCATTCTCTAACTCCTTAAATGTGTCTCTCCTCCACAACACCTGGACACATCATTTTTTTTTTAGGCAGTTGGTGTTAAGTGACTTGCCCAGGGTCACACAGCTAGTACATGTCAAGTGTTTGGTCTGAGGTCGCATTTGAACTCAGGTCCTCCTGACTTCAGGGCCGGTGCTCTATCCATTGAGCCACCTAGCTGCCCCTGACACATCATTTTTTAAACTGCCCTGGAACAGAGGCAGTGTATTATAGTGGAATGGAGTCAGAAAGACTTGGAGTTCAAATCCTACCACAAATACTTGACCCTGGACAAGTCATTTAACTTCTCTATGCCTCAGTTTTCTCATTTGTAACAAAGTAGGTAGATTCCAAGTTTCCTTCTAGTTCAAAACACATGATCTAGCAGCTAAGAACCGAGGGGGAGGAGAGACACTCTCAGTTTTGAAATGTAGGCTGTAGAAAAGACTCTAGCTATGAGAGAAGGAAAGCCACATATTTAGGTCACTTCCTAACACACTTAAATGAAAATGTCTCCAGCGACCATCCATAATTGGATTTCTTGAAGAGGGCACTGAATGCTCAGTTAGCTCTTCATCTCTAGCTGGGCTTTTGATACCTTAGAGAAGACGGTTGAAGACAGACCTATCACAATGGGTGGAGGTAGATAAAAAGTGGATGATCTGACAAGTTAACATCATTAATTTAACCGTATTCGTTCCCTCAGCAAGGAGGCGCTGGCTGACCAGGTCAACCTACAGGCTGAGAATAAGCCAGTGAGATGGCATAGACGTATGGCGGGGCTGGCTGACAGGAGTCATACATCAAAGCTGGACAACAAACACTGGGAGAAAATTCGTTTGGGTCCTGTGGCCTTGAGATCTTGATAACAGTGTTTTCATTGCAACATTCCACCAGCTTAGGTGAAAGGGACTTGCTAATACCAGGCCTCTCTCTATCATGATAAGGAGTAATAAAATCCTAGGCTCACTGAAATGACCTGTGCTTTTATTTGTAAGGCAAATAAAGCGTTGTTTTCCAAAAAATGGTAGATTTCAGTAGAGGAGTTTGCATTCTTGTTGAGTTTAATCAAAGAGGAGATGATTGAATCAGAACATCGCCTCTGCTGCTTGGGAAATAGACATGTAACAGAGGTCTTACCAGAGCCGTCCTGTTCTCTGTGTTTGGAATATACTTCCCCTTACCCTCATCTCTGTTTGTAGAAGTTCTTACTTCAGAGGTTAATTCAGGTACCACTGCTTCCAGGAAGCATTCTCTGATTCTCCCAGGTGAAAGGGATCTCTCCTGGGCTGAATTTCTCATAGCGCTTTGCCTGGCTCTCCAGAGCAGCTGTTGGATAGAGTGCTGGGTGTGAAGTTATTCAGTTGTTCAGTTATGTCCAACTCTTTGTGACCCTGTGGGCCACAGCAAGCCAATAATGTCCATGAGGTTTTCTTGGCAAAGGTACTGAGGTGGTTTGTCATTTCCTTCTCCAGTGGATTAAGGCAAACAGAGATTAAATGACTTGTCCAGGGTTACACAGCTAGTTAAGTGCTAAAGCTGAATTTGAACTAAAGTCTTCCTGACTCCACATTCAGCACTCTATCTTTTGAGCCAGTGACTTCAGACACTTACTAAATGTATGACCTGGACAAGTCACTTAAATTCTTCTAGCCTCAGTTTCCTCAATTGTAAAATGGGAATAATAAAAGCATCCTTGCAACCTTGAAGGGCTGTGGTGAAAATCAAATGAGATAGTATTTGTAAAAAGTGCTTAGCACTGTACCTGGCACATTGCAGGTGCTATACAAATGCATATTCCTTCCTTTCTCCTTTGCAGCTATTGCATTCTATCTGATATCATATCTCTCTCCTTACTATTAATCTTCTGGAGGGAAGGAATCCTGTTGTTTTCCATTTTTATATCCCCAGTATGCGCTATCTCTCTCTCTCTCTCTCTCTCTCTCTGTCTCTCTCATACACGCACACACATATAATATGCTATAGATGTAATATATAGTATATTTGTCATATTGTGTATCTATATCTATGTATATACACCTGTGATTTCATTGGTTTAGGGAACTCTCAATATAGAAGCATTCTCCACTGATGAAAATAGTCAACTTGCCTGTAATGTAACCATACAGAGTTATATGGAGCACTAAGCTTAACGACTCACCCAGGGTCACAGAGACAAGACTTAAACCCACCTCTCCCAGACTCTAAGGCTGGCCTCCTATTCACCAAACCACTCTGCCTTCTACCTTGGTTGTAGGAGGTACTTAGTACCTGTTTTCTGGATTGGATTGCTTAGCCCCAGCGAGAGCTTGGATTTTTGTCCCGAGGCTCAAAGAGTAGTTGTGATGGCAAAGTGACCGCAGCTCTGAATATCCTTCTCCTTGTCTACTTTCCCATATTGCCTGGTATGATGTGTCCTTGAAAAGAAATAAGGGGACTGCAGGAAACAGAGAACCAATGAATGATTTAATTAAATGATTAATGATTTAACTTCAGTTGCTACAAAGGGACAAAATGCAGGAGTTTGCTAATTATTTTTCCTGTACCAGTGACATTAGCTAGATTTGGTCTTCAGCTGCTTACAACATCCAAAATATAGCCCATGTAAGATAGATTACATTTAAGTTGACTGTCATCGGTTATTGTTCTTGTAGATCTTGGTTAAGGAGTTTCGGGGGGGAAAAGCAGATGTTAGATTTATTGACTGCTATATTGAACAGACAATTATTAAAATTATTGTTTGTCTGTGTTCTTTCATACCTTTTCTGCAAAAAGATTGTCCATGCAGAATTTCTCTTATCGCTCTCAAAGGCTGGTAACTTATTGGGTACAGAAAGCGTCTTGTTTTAAACTTCTATGAAAGTGAAAAATCACCTCTTAAAAAGCGCCAGGTGTGATATAACATACCACATGTGCACGATGGATATAGGGAGACACAACTGTATTTATAGATGTGCACAGATATATATTTTTCTGCTTCCCTTCCTTCCTTTGCAAGAATTTTTCTTCTGAGAGCTAGTCCCCAGGCTTTCCTTTCAGGATAGAGGAAAGATGAATATTTTGCCTTCATTGACAGCCTCTATTACTTATCTGTTTTGCACTCAAACACCCAGATATTGAAGCAAACCAGGATGGACCTCCTCCTGATCTGGGTATTGGGATGGCTTTTCCAGCCCCGAATCTTTATTCTGCTCACCTGGCTAGGACCACACCTGTGTCTGTGGTTTACTGCATGCAATAAGCGAACTGAGAATTCGTCTTGGCCATCACCATTCTGAATCAGAGGCAGCAGGGCGGAACGTAATGGAATTCTATTGTCTGAAATAATGGAATAATGATTCAAGGTGACTGTACATTTAGGACAGACAGGAAGAGCAGAGGAGGCAAGAGGGATCTTACTTGTAGCTTTGATTTGTGATGAGCTAGCTCTGCCGTGGAACTGAAGGAGACAGTTTATGTTTATGGAAAATCATGTGTCTAGAAGGAACTGATCCTTTGCTAATGTTCCCTTATTTCACAGCATATTAAGAACAGGAAATATTGTTGTAGGTGGCTTTACATTGGTTTGGGATTGCTGGAGCCCATTCTGACTGCAAACAAATCAAGAGAATTGCAGGTCTCTGATATGATTTTGACAATCCTGGGAACCAGCTAGGTGTAAGAATCCATCCATTTTTAATAGCCCTGAACTTCTACTAACCGGGCACAGGGTTTTAAGCTACATTGACCCTTGTCCGGGGTCAAGCTGCCTCAAGGGACAACCGGGCATTTGCCAGGTGGCCTGTGGCTGAACCTGGAGTTCTGATTTTCTAGGACCCAGGAAGGGGGAGCTAGAATCTGCTGCCTCTGGAAACTGGCCAAGTACTTTGGAATCCTGGGAATCTGACCAGTCTGCTTGATGCTGGACTGGTGGCCGGAGTCCAAACCTGTCCCTGACTTTAGGAGAGGTAAAATTAGGGGCATGCTGAGAGCTAGGACCAATATTTACTTAGCAAAGACCAGGCTTTGCTTAGAGAAAAATTAACTTATTTCTAATTGTCCCAGAAGGAATTACTGAGCACAGGTCAGTAGAGTATTAAGCAGGTCATGATAAATGTGAGGAGAAAAGTGCATTTGAGTGTGTGTGTGTGTGTGTGTGTGTGTGCGTGTGTGTGTGTGCGTGTGTGTATTGCGGGGGAAGCATTAGATGACAATAGTGGGGAGTGGGGTGTCCCTTTTAGGGCCATGGTTGGTAGCAGTGAATATTCCTTGCTTGGTTGCTATTGCCCTTACTTGTTAAAATGGGGGTCTGGTACATGTGTGGATTTCCTTGGATAGCAGCTCTCCATGTGGAGGAGGCTAGGGAGTTTGCTTCTAGGATAGCTGCAGTGACATGAATTGGAAGCACCTTGGAGAAACCATAAGGAATGCTTGGACATCCTGTAACTGGTTCTGTTGGAGTAGGAGAGGCTCTTTGATTGGCTGTGGGGGACCTCTTAGCCTTACTGGGTGACTCCTCTAATCTCCATTCTGGAGTCCAGTGGGGGGCAATGCTGTTGGGGTGAGGCTGGGGGCAGGGCAGGGTGACCTTCTCTCCTCTAGGACCATATGGCTCTACAAAATGGCCTCAGTCCTTATATTCTGCATTTATTCTTTTCCCTTTTGACTGAAGGAGATTGGAGACTCTGACCTAGTGAAAGATCAGGAGGGCACTGTAATATCCCCAGGTGCCAGAGTTGGGGTTCTAGAGCCAGTTCTACTATATAACATTGATTAGCTTTTACAAATGGATATTTACTTCAAGAATACAGCAAGAATAATGTACAAACATTTCAATTCCAGTACCTTCCTAGCACACTCTTCCCTACACCCTCTTGGTCTCTGGAGAGGGAAATGGGGACAGGCTCGCCTTAGATCAGTTCCTATATAATATTGGTCCCACCAAGTTCATGTCCAAAGCACCATATCTGATGGATGTGTCATCGTCTTAGTCACTGCTGCATCAGTGTTTTGAAAGTGTCCTGAGGTCACTCTTTGCTTCTCAAGGCAAATGGTACTTGCCAATTTGTGACTATCTCCTCTTCCCCAAATGAAAATTATTCTTTTGGAAGAATTGGGAATGTTTTGCTGACACTGAGTTTTCTGGCAACTGAAATTGCCTTACTGTGGCTTGGAGGGGACCCTGGTTCTTGAAGGCTATGGAAGCAAAGAACAAGCTGGGTCAGGTTCTTTCAAGTTGCAAAGGCTTCTAGTATGGATCTCAGACTGTGGGGCTGCTTCCCAAAGACCAGACCAAGTAGAGAAAGGCATGTCACAAAGATGACTTCAGAGTGATGAAATTTTAGCAATAGCTAGTCTGGAAGTGCGCTGATTTTTAAAATATTTTTTTCCAATTACATGTAAAGACAATTTTAAACGTTCATTTAAAAAATTTGAATTTCAAATTATCTCCCTCACCACTCCCCTCCCTAAGATGGTTAGCAATTTAATATAGATTATGAATGTGCAATAACATAAGATATATTTCTATACTAGTCATGTTGTGAAAGAAGAAACAGGCCAAAAGAAAGAACCATAAAAAAAAAACAAAGTGAAAATAGTATGCTTCAATTTGCATTCAGGCTTTTAAAAAAATTATTCATTTATTTATTTTTAATTTTCAACATTCATTTTTACAAGATTTTGAGTTCTAAAATTTCCCCCCTCTCCCCTCCCCTCTTCCCAAGATGACATGCAATCTGACATAGGCTATACATATACAATCATATTAAACATATTTCCACATTATTCATGTTGTGAAAGAAGAATCAGAACGAAAGGGGAAAACCATGAAAAAGAAAAAAAAAGAAAGAAAATAATATGCTTTGATCTGCATTCAGACTTTTATCAATTCTTTCTCTGGATGTGGATAGCATTTTTCATCATGAGTCCTTTGGAATTGTCTTGGATCATTGTAGTGCTGGTAAGAGCTAAGTCACTTATAGTTGATCATTACTTGATGTTACTGTATACAGTGTTCTTCTGGTTCTGCTCATTTCACTTTGCATCAGTTCACATAAGCCTTGGAAGTGCAACTGTTAAATTATAGAGGGGTTGCAATCAGTAGCCATAATAATATTTAGCATTTTTATAATGTTTTAAGGTTTCAAAGGCACTTTACTTACAATATCTGGTTTAATCCTCACAACAATCCTGTGAGGTAGGGGTTATTATTATCCCCCATTATACAGATGAGGGAACCAAGTCTTAAGAAGTTAAATGACTTGCCCAAGACCACTTAGCTATGTAAAAGTTTGAAACAGGATTCAAATTCAGGTCTTCTTGACTTCAAGTTCAGCATTCTATCCACTGTTCTATCTCACTATGTCATCAGAGAGGGAGTAACCAATAAGACAAAAATATCTCATTTCACAGTGAGGAAACCAAGACCCACAGAAGTTAAGAGGTTATATAGCTAGTGACTTGCCCAAGGTCATACAGGTAGTATATGGGGTAGGATTTGAATGCAGATTTTTCTGACTCCAAATCCAGTGTCCTATCCACTACACCAATGGTTTTTGAAGTGTGGTTCAGGGATCCCTGGTAGTCCCCCAGACTTTTACAGGAGAGTTGAGAAGACAAAACTATTTTCATAATACCAAGACATTTTAATTTCTAATACAGTAAATATCGATCTATAGGACCTCCATGAACAAGAGCTCTTGTGTGTGTATGTATGTGTTTCTGTGTGTGTGTGTGTGTGTGTGTGTGTGTGTGTGTGTGTGTGTGTGTATGGGGAGGGGGTCCTTGAGAATTTTTTATGAGTGTAAAGTTGGCCTGAGACCAAAAAGTTGAAAACTGTTGCCTAGCACCTACTACCCAGGGTTGTTGGTGGACCAAATCACGTAATATTTGTAAAGTGCCTGGCATACAACAAATACTTAATAAATGCTCTTTTTCTTCTTTTTCTTCCTTCATCTCTAGATGGATTCTGAGGTCCCCTCTGCCATGATGCTATAATGATCTCTAAATTCTCTTCTGATCTAGATACTAGGATCCCATGCCGAAGGAAAGTACTGCTGCCACCATGTGGCAATACCTCTAAATTACAGGTTTTAGCTTTTTGAATAAATTTCTTTTAAAGCTTGAATGCTTAAACCTAGAATGCTTAAGCCTAGAGTTATTAAGTACTCTCAAATATCCTGGGACTAGTTATATCTAATACTGTAAAGGTCAGACACAAAGGGCCTCTCTTGCCTTTTGTATCCTTTCTTTTTTTTGCTGCCCATTTTTAGAATTATTTTTACTAATTAGAACTTATTGCTAAGTACATGTTCACATCAGATCCATAGAAATGCCACATAACAAATGTCAGCATGAACACAAAACCTGTCCTCCTACCTAGAACATATGGTTCTAACAACGGCAGCAGCATCTCCACTTTCCATATTCTAGAGATGAACAGTTTGGCGGGTACCTCTTTTGTGGATTCCATATGTTCTTGGATTTCAGGGTTTCTGTTTGCCTCTTTTCTTCTGAATAAGGCTCAGAAAAATGATAATTGACAATCTGTGGCTATTTCCTTCTGCTAGAGTGAGCATTGTATTAGTCTTTTGTTGTAGGCTTTTTTTTTGGACAGTAAATTAATTTACTATAAATTTAATAACCTGCTCCTCATCATATACATCTTAACAGTGATCATTTTCTTAAATCCTTTGCACAAACTAAGCAATGCACCCCAAAATTACCTTTATTGCCTAAAACAGGAATCTTGCTTATAATTTCCAGAAAACATCATGTAAGCATACTTCCAGGATAACTTGTTCCAGAGGCCTAAATTGTGAAGAAATGGTTCCAGAATTGGAGGGGATGAGGGACAGGAATAGTCTCAGGAAAGGGAACTCAATGTAGTCAGCTAGAAGATATGGATGAGGTAGAAAGAGAGAAGAGGGTAAAGTGAAAAATGACTGGAACTTTCCTGAGATAGTGTTCCTGGACGGATAAACAGTCACCAATCAGGGGATTAGAACCTCTGGGTGGAAGTTTCTCCATGGTATGGTCTCACGTGTGGGCTTGTAGGCTGTTGGGAAGGAGGCCATGGTCAGAGAAAAGGGAATGGTGGCATTATCTTTTTCAGATACTGACTGGTTAGATACAGAGGTTTTCAAAGTTGATGATACGGTCCCCTGAGGAGTGCTGAAATTATTGAGGTGGGGCAGTAGGTATAATTGGGGAGTGTTGAATAAAAATAAGGGGGTGGTGGAAGCATAAGGAAAGAAGAGAAGAAAATTTTGAAAAACCGTCCGTACATCTTTCATCTGTAACAGAGTTAAAGTCTTAGTGATTACATTATTTTCCAAATAAACACTCAAAATGCAAATTATAACCAATCAGCGGTGAAGTCCACTAACAGTTCTTAACAAGCAGGTGTTGGCAGGCGAGCATGCCGAGCATCTTCAGGAAATCCAGCACCCATAGGCAGGAATATGTGCAAGTAATGTCTTGCTTAAAATATGATACTATATGGTTAACATGATGCAATATTGCACAATCAAAATTTCAATGCAGGAGAAAAAAACTACAAATTTACATTAAATTATTTAACATAAGATGTGTCTTTTTTTTTAAAAAAAAAGTATTTTATAGATTTTTTTGAAATGACACAAATTTCAAAAAAAAGTTAGAGTTAAAGAAAGTAGATTTCCGGGGGGGGCACTGAGTAATTTTTTTAAAGGGGGCAATAGGCTAAATAAGTTTGGGAACCTCTGGTTAAGACAAACCCAAACTCAGCTTGTACTAGTGGATGAGATGGTAATCATTGACTGATCACCTGGCATACCTCTACCACCTTCCTACCCCTCCTCCTCACTTTCTCAACATATGGCCAAGGTTGCATGGAAAAAAGTGGGTGTAAGCCTCAGAGATTCCTTGACTGACTCCTGCTTCTATTTCTTTATCAAAGAATGTTTTATTGATTAATCTTTAAATTACTATCACCAATAAACCACTCTCCCTTCTGAGAGGAGGCAGCACGGTGCAGTGGAAAGAGGATTCTGGGTAAGTCACCTAACCCAGATTGCCTCCAAAAAAAGCGAGTGTTGGAAAAGTAGCAGGTACTTTGTGGGTCAGGGGGGAGACAGACTTTATTTGGAGTTGGAGGACCTGAGTTCATATCCTGGCTCAGGAACTTACTGACTTTGTGACCTGGGACAAGTCATTTAGTGTCAATTTCTTAGCTTAGAAATAACATGATTGGACTAGATTGTCTCTAAGGTCCCTTCCAGCTAGAAATCCATAATCCTTGTACATGACCTTCCACCTCTTGCTTCTGTTCTTTTTCATGGCCTTTCCAGGCTCTCTCCCCAAACCACACTATCCCCGCCTCTGATAGGATCTTCCCTTTGGGATTGTTGTTGTTTTTTAGTCATTTCAGTTGTGTCTGACTCCTTGTGACCCTATTTGAGGCTTCCTTGGGAAAGATACTGCTGTGGTTTGCCATTTCCTTCTCCAGCTCATTTGACAGATGAGGAAACTGAGGCAAACAGGGCTAAGTGACTTGCCCAGGATCCCATAGCTTATAAGTGTCTGAAGTTAAATTTGAACTCAGGTCTTCCAGACTCCAGGCCTGGTGCTCTATTCATTGTGCTATCTAGCTGCCTGCCCTCTTTGGGATCACTTTCCATTTAATTGATTCTGTATGTATCTTGTATGTGTAGATTTATTTGCATATTGTCTTTCCCATTAAAAAGTAAGCTCCTTGGGGCAGCTACGTGGCTCAGAGAATAGAGCTCAGGCCTTGGAGTCAGAAGAACCTGAGTTCAAATCCAGCCTCAGACACTTAATACTTACTAGCTGTGTGACCTTGGGCAAGTCACTTAATCCCAATTGCCTCAGCAAAAAACAAACCAAAAAAGAAGGCAAGCTCCTTGAGGACAGAGACCATTTTTTTTCTTTCTTGACATTTCCATTACTCAGCATAATGCCTGGCACACAGAAAGTCCTTAATCTTGTTGACTGACTAACACTGACCTACTTCTTTTTCCTATGCACATCTGAATCCTCCTTCTCTTGCTTTAATCCTTTCTTCTTGTTCTTGGCTATCTCAAGTAAAGTCTCAAGTCCTTTGTGTAAGTCAAAACACATTATAATAAAGATTTTTTGTTTTTGTTTTTGTTTTTTCATTTTGTTTTGTTTTGTTTTTGTTTTTAGCATTACTGGCCAGTCAGTGAAAGCCTCCTAAATCTTCAAAGCAACCACAACAGATCAAACAATAAGTCTAAATAACTTCATTTTAATATGGCAAAGGAAAATCTTAGCAGGGAAAAAAAAAATCAGCGAAAGATATTAGTCTTCATGTCTGTTGTTTCATATTCTGGTCATACCACTAACAATTAGAAGAAGAAAAAAAGAATTCTGCCCAAAGATTCTGCAATGGATGATTACGATCATCTGTAAATGAAGTAGAATCCCAAATGCGAGCATCTACATGAATATTGCTATTCCTGCTGAGTTAAAGGAGCAAGATGACACATTCTGTTTCAAGTAGGAATCTGATGACATAGGAAATTCTAACTGGTGCTGTCACAAGTCAGTAGGTCTTTGCGATTCTCCTAACACTGGCAGAACTTGCAACACGTATGATACAAATTACAGAAAAGTATCCTCCCCAAACCTCTAGCAAGTTATAGTTCAGTTATGTATAAACGACAGTGTCTAGACAAGACTGAGAATTTAAGGAAATTGTAAGGTTCCTATCATGTTAGCCGTGATAGGAACCTTACATGTGCTGGGCACCCACAAAAGTTTAAAACATCCCTCTGTTGACGATCTTCCTAGTTAATTTGCTGTTGGGAATTTTGTGACAGCTTTGTGTATCCTACTGGTCATTTGTCCAATGGATCAATAAAAAATGCATTTGTTTGGCCTCTGTTATGTGGCAAGGGCAGCTAGGTGGATAGAAGATGGGGCCTGGAGTCAGGAGGACCTGAGTTCAAATATGGCCTCAGACACTAGCTGTGTCACTTAACCCTGTTTGCTTCAGTTTCCTCATCTGTAAAATGAGCTGGAGAAGGAACTACTCCAGTATCTTTTCCAAGAAAACTCCAAATGGGGTCACAAAGAGTCAGATGTGATTGAAATTACTGAACAGCAACAACAAATGTGGCAAACGCTGTGCTGAGTGTTAGCTATATAAACACAAAAAGAATATAGTCCCAGTTGTGAAGGAGAACACATTTTAACGGTTTTTTTTGGGGGGGGCAAACAATACTTACAAGAAGGCTTAGCTGAGAATTGGGTGGCAAAGCCCAGGTGTCCTTCAGATACATTGGATACCTGCCCTCCAGGGTTGGTGGGGAGGGGTGTCTGGAGAAGACAGAATGCTAGGTTAGGGTTGTGGTTAGGGGTGAGGAAGGGGCAGAGTTCTAGTGGAGATTTTAGGTTCCCTCCTAGGGAACCCTAGCTAGGGTAGGAATGGAAGTGTCATTATAACATCAGAAGGAGAAAAGGAGAAGAGAGCATTGGCAGGAGGGTTGAGGATATAGCCTGGAAAGCCTGGGGAAAGGAGCAGGAGGGACCAGCTCCAAATGGGGCCCTCCAGGTACCCCCATAGGTTCTATGGGTAACCTAGGGAAGGAGAGGGGAAAGTGAACAGAATTCTACCAGATCTATAATCTCTTCCCCCTGAGGTACTAAGGAAAATGTATATTCATTTGTGTGTATCACCATTAATGCTAGACCTTATCATCACACATTAGGCTTAAATACATAGCTACATTGAAAGCCTTCTTAAAGCTAAGTTAATAACATACACTGTGCCTCTGTATCTTACTTGTTCCCTTGGAATATCTTTTACTGATTGAGTTATTAAACTGAGCTTTAACACAAAGATAGATATTTATTTACACATTACACTTGACCCAAGCATGCCAGGAGGCACCTTTCCTTCCTCTACTGCCAGGGGCATTGTTTCAGATTTTGCTAGAAGCCAAGTCTGAAAGCTAAATAAAGTCAACTTTCCTGAGATCCCCTCCGTGTGAAACAATGTGATTTCATGTTACAGATATGGCCTCAAAAAGATCACAGGAAGAATCCTGTCAAGAAATGTTATAAGACACCAACACAGATAGCTATAATGCACAATATTAAGTAAGTGCATTAGAGAATTATAAGCCAAAAGACTATGGGAGGTTGAAAGGGGGAGGTCATCATTAACCCAAGAGTAACATTTTAGTTGAGGAAGGAAGGAAGGAAACAAGCAGAGAATGAAAGAAGTCTTTGAAGGCTTTTGAGGGAAGGAAGGAAGGAAAGAAGGAAAATAGGAAGGAAGGCAAAGGAAGGAAAGAAAGAAGGTATAGGAAGGAAGGAAAGAAAGAGAGAAGGAAGGAAAAGATGAGGAAAGGAGGGAAAGAGGTAATGAAAGAAGGAAACAAGTATATATTATTACCATGTGCCAAAGCACTACACTAAGTTGTTGGACATATCGATTAGGCAGAGTTCTTTCACAATGGCATGAAAGAAGGATTAAAGAACAGAGATACTAGAAAGGGAGATCATAGAAAGGAGAGGATGGACGGGAGAGAAATTTCAGAGCTTTGACAGGATTTGGCAACTGATTGTAAGGGTTGGGGGAGAAAGAAGAGTCAGTAATGACTGAGGTTTCAAGGTGATAATTAGAAAAATGTAATGCCTTTAATAGAAATAGAGATGTTAGTGCAAGGGTAGGTTTTAGAAAGAACATAATGAGTTCTGGTTTTGTACATGTTGAGTTTGATGCGAGAGCAAGTCGTTTAGGCAGAGGTATCCAATAGACAGTTGGAAATGAAGGATGAGCCCATGAAAAAGGCTGGAGCTGGAGATCTGGAACTGACTGAATCAAACTCTGGCTGATTGCACTGCTGACCATGAATTCCATTCAAAGCTATGGTACTCTGGCTCAAGTAGAAAAATTTAAACCCATCCAATGGGGAGAATTGGGATCCCATCAGCCAGCCTTAAGATTCTCATCAGCGCTTTTCCAGAAGCTGCAAGGTACAAGCACTGGACAAGCAATTGAAAATTCAGAATCTTCTCAATCCTCTTACTATGGAATCATGAGAAAGAAAAGGAAGAGACTGATTACACAAGTACCCCCTCCCACCTTCTCCCCCCCCATACCCCTCCCCATCCAGGTTCTTTGCTTTTATAATCTTACTTTATATGTTTCTGTAGGGGGAGAGGAAGGATTGTGCATATATATATATATATATATATATATATACACACACACACATGCATATGTGTGTGTGTGTGTGTGTGTGTATCCTCTGATTGCTTCAACCATGTGTGACTCAGCATTTGGGTACTTCTGAAATAATGAAATAGCTGGCTGCTTTCCTTCTACAGTTAAAACCAATTGGAGGATAATCATTGTACCAACCAGTTTTCTGACAACACAGCCCTCTATTAGCCAACTGATTAGGGTTCCCCAAAAGGAAAAAATATGTATAGATTTATTAATATTCTTTTCAGCTCCAAGCTTTTATACTAAAAGCATGACATAAGCCATAGTGGTTTTCATATAATCTCTAAACTCAATTTTTTTCCAGATATAATCCTTTATTTGATGACTCAAAAACTGACAAACTCAATACAATGTCTGCTGTTGACTGAGAAAAATCCTAATATGTTCTTGGTAATTATCTTCATTGATGCGGCAAGTCTGAATTTAAATGTATAATTCAAATTCTTTTTAAGATGCACAAATCTTGGCCATCTCATCTTCTGCGTCATGCTTGATAAAAATGAGTCTCTTAAATAAGAATCACCCTTGTCTTTTCATACAAAAATAAAAAATGGTTCCTTTATTAGATATCTTTATTCTTGCACTAGTATTTCAGAAATATAAATAGCAAGAAGGAATGAGAGGCAAGACTTGGCTGAGAACAATAAATTACAGCAATCAGAACTGCTACTAAAGAATGAGAAATTGAAAAACCAGAATTGTCACCAACCAACCAGTCATATCTGCTATTACGAAACTCACCTAACTGAAGGAAGATGATGCTTCTCTTCCACTCTTTCTAGGATATATTATTTGCCTGAAATGTTACTGAATAGTACTTTTGGGGAGGCTGTGTTGCACGGTGTCTGGAGGGCTGGGTTTAGGGACAAAGATTTGGATTTAAATCTATCTTCTCCTTTCTATTCATACTGCATCTATCCCCCAATTAAGGCCCTCATTAACTCTTGCCTTGACTATTGTGGTAGACTCCTATAATCGTTCTGACTCTGGTACTTTTCTTCCCATCCTTCCTCTCTACTAAGCAAACCTTTGTGATGTAGGTCATTGGCAAAATGTTGTTGTAGGGCCACCTTTTTGGTTGAACTGTCCTTTCAAGTTTCACATGCATGGTACAGTAGAAAGACACTGACTCTGTAGTCAGAAATGTAAATCCTGTCTGATGAATACATCCTTATGCTACCTTGGACAAGTCATGTAACCTTTTGGGGACTTAGTTTCCTCATCTATAAAATAAGAAACATAAACTTGATGGTCTCTGAGGTCTCTCCCAACTCTACATCTACGAAACTTGTAGCTCTTTCATTCAAGATCTGCCCCATGACACATCCTATGTATCACTTTGCCTGTCCTAAGAATTCCATCTCTTGGTGCCTTGTGGACCTGATCTGGATCCGGCTTCCTGCTCCACCACCCTCCCTATCCCCTCGACTAGTCCTCTGTAAAATCTCACTGTGGCAGGTAGCAGAAATGGATGGTGGTGATGTGTGGGTCTGCCATCTTTGATCCTGACTGGGTGGCCTTCTGGAGCTTTGTCTCAGCGGCTGCCTCTTTGGCCCTGCTTATGTGTCTATTTCTATAAAGGATATGGATCTGTATGTTTGGTTACCTGTGTTTGTATGCATTTATAGTTTGTTTCTCCCTGTCCTCCAATTAGTTTTTAGAGTCTCTGAGGGCAGGAGCTATAGATTCTATTAATTTCAGGGCTTTTCAAAGAACCTTGTACAGTATTGCTGACACTTAAGTAAAGTCAATGGGCTCTTTTGAGGTACACACGTAGTATGGATGTGGTTCAAAGGGAGGCAAGAATAGAAACGTCCCTAGCATCTCCTCCCCTGATCTTTCTCCAAGTCTCCAAGCTACTCCAAGAACAGCTGGTCATTCTGGTCTCCTCAAAAGAGAGGAGGTACTTGGCTAGAATCATATCTATCTGCTCCCTTAAATATTGTTGGTCAAGAGGATATAATTTTTGGTTTCAAGCTAAACTCCTGATTGCTATTTCTTAGTGGGGAAAGGAGGAACCTAAGTTTTATATACAATCCTCGACTCTTTCCCCCACAAATAGGCAGTTCCACAATGAACATACATAGCAAACTGCAAAGAAACCCATTAATCCAAGTCAATAGAAAACTAGAAATCAGAAAGCCTTCAAAACAATTGTTTTTGCTTCAAAAGTAGTTTTGAGGAACATCTGCATAGACACATGGATGGGCTTAGACCAAAAGCCTGGACCCTTCTATAGAGCTCTACTTTTAAAAAAAAATGTATCTCCTAAAATTTTACAAAAATGAATTGTCTTAAACCATCTGCGGGAATTTGCTAAGGTGGTGGGGGTTGGGGGCGGACACGATGTTTGGTTTCCAAAATAGTGAATGTAAATGCTTAGATGACTTTGTAGTTCAGTTTGCTAGAGCAAAGTAACACTAACAAATTAAACCAAACCAAACCAAAAAACCCTCATTTTTCAATGGAATCTGGTTCACATCCTAGTACAGTTGAAAAGGTATCTAATACATTTAAAAAATTGAATGCTATATAATTATAATGATCAAACTTGGAACTGAAGAAAAGAAAGGAGGGAAGGGAAAGGAAGGGAAGGGAAGAAACATTTATTAGATGTCTACTATGTACCAGTCACTGTGTTATGTACTTTACAAATATTGTCTTATTTGATCCTCGCAACAACCCTGAGAGATAGGTACTATGATTATCTCCTTTTTACAGTTGAGGAAACTGAGGCAGATAGCGGTTAATTGACCTGCCCAGGGTCACACAGTTAGCAAGAATGTGAGGCTGGATTGGAGCTCAGGTCTTCTTGACTCCAGGCCGAGTGCTCTCTCCACAGTGTCATTTAGAGGACAAAATATACCTCCTTTCCCTTTTTGCAGAGATGGGGCACTATGAGTGTGGAATATTGCAAACTGTTAGACTCAGTTCATACGTGGTTAGTTTTGTTGAACTACCCCCCAACCCCACCCTAGGCCCCTGCCCCTGCCCCTGTTTTCTTTATTATAAGGTATGGCTTTCTGTGAGGGGAGGAGGAAAAGATATATTTGGAAATTAAAGAGATATAAAAGTGAAAGATATCAATATATATTTAACAAAATCAAGACAAAAAAGTCATCTAATTGCTCATGAAAAGATCATTAATATTTCACTTCACCTTTCTGTGACTCAGTTTCTTCCCTTCCTCCATCCTTCTTTTTTTCCTTCCCTTCTTCCTTCCTTCTTTCTTTCCTTTCTTCCTTCCCTCCTTCCTTCTCTCCCACCCTCTTTTTCCTTTCCTTCCTTTCTTTCTTCCTTCCTTCTTTCCTTCCTTCCTTTTCTTCAGGTCTAAGGAATGGAG
>NW_020954599.1:33599564-33722583 GCF_900497805.2 Vombatus ursinus
CCACAATGACACTTTCATCTGGTTGTTCTTCTGAGCAGATTCCCCTGTCATCTGGCAACCTAATGTATGGCTGTCCACTAGGGAGCCAGGTGAGACTGGCCAAATCCAATGCATGACACCCTACCTGGCTTGAACCCCGGTTTCCCCATAACTGTGAGCCCATTCATGACATGCCTGCGCCACCTAGCGGCCAAGGTCAGGAGGGAGGCTGGCATGTGAATTGTTCCGGGCATTGATGGATGCATTTCGTGAAGCCGAGTGACCTGTGACAGTGATAATGAAGTATTCTGAAGCCTCCACGGGGCTTGACTCTGCCTGTCATCATGGCTTTCTGCCTTGAGTGACATCACCTAATTTGTTCTGCTTTTCAGGGGTTTTTCTATAGAAAACGTCTTAGCCAGGGTCCCAGTTTCCTTACTGCTCTTACTCTGTCCTGTCAGATTGAATTTCTCTCAAAGAGAAAATATTGCTCAATATTGATTCCAGGGCACCAGATAATTCCAGGTTCTCACTTTGCAGCTCACCCAAAGCACTGTTTAAAATCTCAAAGAGGTTTTCCAAGGCGAAGAGCCACCGTTCAAAAGGACAGTTCTTAAATCTGTTTAAAAGACCCCGGGCTATCAGTTTTGTTGTTGTTTTTTCTTTTCTTTTCTGATGTTCTGGGGTTCTGATGTTACTTTGCACCATACACTTTCCATTGTTATTACAACTGAACCATATCATAGGGAGTTGTACCAGCAAGACCATCAAGGTTTCTAAAAAGCTATAAAGCTCTGAGGCTTTCTGGCCTATTTCTTACTGTGCAGTTAAAAAAAAAAAAGTTTAGCTTCTGCTGAGCAAAATGTGTGCCTCAAAAGACATATGCATGAAAAAATTTTCAAGTGTCTTGGTGGCTGCTGTCATATCTGTCTATCCAGGAGGAGGGTGATATTTGTTTGGCCAAGCCAAGAGAGAGCTTTTAGGAAAGAATAAATGCCAAACTTCAGCTGGACTTTACTCAAGCCATCTTCTGGCCTGGCTCAGGCTATATCGGAAGGTTCTGCTCTGTTGACCGCTGCTTATTAAGGTTCCCTAAAGCCATTCCATTTTGGTATTGTTGCATCTGCACCAAAGAGAAATCAGAGGAATTGATTTGAGCCTTGCACCAATTTGAAAATGAGGACTTTCAGTTTGCCGGGGATTTCTAAGATTTTTTTATTTTTAATCCTAAATAATTTGTCAACCTTTTGACTGCCTCTTGGCCTTTAAGTAAAGAATGTTAAAACATGTGAAATGTCAGTTCTGTCTAATAATAACTTGCCTAATGCACCACTAATTCAAAACCACTAATAGAATTTGGCACTTTTTTATGGAAAGAATATCTTTTAGCTACATGAATGCTTGACCCAGGGAGGTCACTATTTTAGGAACGAGCTATCACAACAGCAGGCTGTTTGAAACAATATGGATTGCTCTCTAACAGATTTATACTATCAAATGTAAACTTGCTTTCTCACCCCTCACCAACACAGACCATTTGTGATGTGACATGAGAGTAGCAGGACACTTCCAGGAAATCTACTCCCTTGGGTTTCCCTGGGAGCTGTGAGTGAAGAAACATAAAAGAGTGGGAGGCAAGATAAGGAATTTCCACTTGGGTATATATTGTGTCTACATAATGCTGAATTTCAGCATTCAGTCTTAGGCTTTAGATATCAGACTATAAATCATATTTAGTCACCCTCATCTCCAATCCAGAAGGGCAATAGATATGTTTTGCATACCCTCATTTATTTATTTTATGTAATACTTTTTGTGAGGATAAGATGATGGAAAACAAAGCAAAGACTTAGGATGGTCCCTAGGCTTTTGGGGAGGATATGTTAAACAGCACAAAGCAGAAAGACAGAAGGAAGATATTTTCTTTTACGTGAACTTTACTTGTGCTAAGAGCATTTGGACAACCAGTGCAAAAAGATGAGAGTCTTTCTCTTCCTAAATATCTTTAGCTGGGCTCAAACAGAACTCAGAAAGCAAATTTCAAATCATCCATGGGAGGAAAAATCTCCCCCCCCCTTTTTTTAAGGTTACTCCATGCATATTAGCAATAATGATTTGTGCATAAGTAGGGAAAAGGGTATCATCCCTGGAAAGCTATGCAGGGGGGGATAGGAGGTGAGCTGATCATTTAGATGGAGTAAAGGATGATGGATGGCCAGCCCAAGTGTTGTAGGGGTACCCATAAAATGCAGAAGATGGTACCCAGAATTGATGAGGTTTACGGGTTTAGGGGTGCTGGGACCCCGACATCACAACACAGAAATCCCTCCCAAAAGAATTCAACCCAAGCTTTCTTTCAGCCAAAGACAAGGTTTATTAGAACATCTGTCAAATTGGGCAGACTCTTAAGGAGTCTGAATATTAGTGGGCTATTGGCTAGATTCTAAGAATCTGAGCAGTTGCTAGATTTTAAGAATCTAAGCCCATGACCAGATTATAAGAATCTAAGCACCTTAATGGAGATAAGATGGACCTTATATACAGAAAGACTGTGGCAGGGATCTAGGAGTGGCCAAGTAGTGGGGGCGGGGGGGGGGGGGGGGGGGGGGGGACAGGACTGTGAGGTAATAGAAAGCCAGGGACCTATACCACATGGCCAAGGGAGAATGGAGCCTAGCTAGGATCAAGGGTGGGAAGTGGCCATAGGGAGGGAAGACAATGGAGGGCTAGGCTAGGTTAAGTATAACAGAGAATTGGGAGATTGGGCATAGCCATGATGAAAGGCTAATTGATGGAATTATAGCCTCAGGCAAATGCCAGAGATTTGGCCATGTGGGAAAGTCCAGGGTTTTTCCTTTTTGGGGTCTAGCTCCCATCCTCATCAGAATATTGGGTAGCTCTCTATCGAAGATAGATAAGGCATGGACAAGACTTCACAGGCTAGGAAGGTATAGATGGGCTGCCATATTTGTTGTTGGAGGAAGGGTTATTAGATCACAAAGTCATTGAAACATTGAAGTCATGAAGTATGTCAGGCTATAATGATGCTTCTTTGAATCTCAATGTTACATGGATATGAAAAAATGAAGGCCTTTGGCTCATGTTGGTGAAAACTGAAGAATGGTTTTCAATGTAAGGACTGAAACTAGAAAAAGAATCTTAATATAAATTGGACATAATGGGAAAAAAACTCCCCACACACATAATCTGCAAAGGGACCTGGTAACATCATTGTAGGCTAATATTATCATTTGAATTTGCAAATTTTTGGTCTAAATGTGAAGCTTTTTGAGAGTAGGAACTGATGCAGTCTAGAGGTTATGGGTCCTGGAATCCCCAAATCACGACACCCGGGTCCTGCCTGAAAGAATTCAACCCAAGCCTTCTTGCAACCAAAAACAAGGTTTATTGAAGATTCGCCGTATCAGCTAGACTCTTAAGGAATCTGAGCATCTATGGGCTATTGGCTAGATTCTAAGAATCAGAGCATCTTAATAGAGAGAAGATGAACCTTATATACAGAAAGACTGTGGGAGGGATCTAGGAGTGGCCAAGTAGTCCATGAGGTAATAGAATTACCAAGGGTGGGAAATGGAGCATAGGTGGGACCAAGGGTGGGAAATGGCTGGGGGCCATAGAGAGGTAAGACAATGGAGGGGAGATTGGGTGTAGCCACAGTGAAAGTCCAGTTGATGGGATTATAGCCTCAGGGGAGCCCAGAGATTGGGCCATGGGGGAAAGTCCAGGGTTTTTCCTTTCTGGGGCCCAGATTCCAACCCTATCAGGAACTATATCTTCTTTCTTTCAGTTCACTAGAATACCTGGGATTGATACGGTTGAGGTTGCTGGGAACTCTGAAATGTCAGGGTATAGGGAGACGTCCTCTTGGAATGATTTCACACACTCTAACTGTTTTCCAGTCAAAGTGGCATTTTATTGTAGCCAATAGGAGGGGGGATGGGTTCCTAGTGAACCTGCAACTTAATTGGGGTGAGACTGATGCTTATATACAAAAAGGACAGTGAAAGGATCTGAGTGGGATTATGGAGAGGCAAGTAGTAAGGGGGTAGGCCAGATGCAATAGTGAAAAGAATATCAAGTAGTCTGGGGTAGACCAAGAAAGCTAATTAAATTATCTAGGTAGCTTGGGGTGGGCCAGATGCCTTGGGTGGAGGCCAGTGATCTGGGCTACTGAAACTTATGAGAAAATTCAGGGACTGGGTTGCTTTCAAGGACATGGTCTTTTCCTTTTAGGGGTCCAGATCCCATCACTAAGTGCTTTTAATAAATATTATCTCATTTGATCCTCACAACGATCCTGGGAGTAAAATGCTACTATTATCCCCATTTTACAGTTGATGAAACTGAGGCAAAGAGCAGTAAAGTGACTTATCCAGCACCACACTGTGAGAAAGTGCTTGAGGTCAGATTTGAATGCAGGACTTCCTGACTTCAGGCCCAGTGTACTATCCACTGAACCACCAGCTGCCATCAGAGTCAAGCTTTGCAGTCTGATCTTCTGACTCCTTCATTACTCAGTAAGATTTTAAGCATGGTATCCTTCAGGGGATAGATTATTTCATTGGTATGAGAACTTGCTTCATCTAACCCATGTGGGTCTTCTCATAATTTTTCCATGTCCATCTATAAATCCTCCATAAAGATCATTTACCCCATACTCAGTGTGTTGGAGATCTCCAAGTCTTTTTCAGTATTTTGTGATACTTGAGCTCTCCATCTGTTATTCCAGCTCTTGCCACATGGCTCGCACACCTGCTTTTACAAGTAAGCATGTCCTCAATGACACTGTTAATGCCAAGGCTATGCACAAGCTACCATTGATAACATGTTGTAGCCCACCATGCTTCTTTCTAGTGTCATTTGGATAACATGAAATTTTTGTTCTTCTGACATCATGGTGTTTCCATGATTGGTATCTGGGCTTCATTGAGAGACCACTGATGAACTTTTATGGGAGGGGGCAGCTTGGTGACATTCCAAAGGTGGTGCAATTTCCAAGGTGCCATCTAGTCTGCTTTCCTACTATTCACATCTGAGCCCAGATTGTTGTCCATCTGCCATGCTCGTCCAGTGTATCTGTGTTCTGATGGACTGACCCTCTAACTATATTTCATAATGGAGGCAAAATATATTCTTTATCTAGTTGGCATTTTCTGGGTAGATTTATTTCTCTAGAGTGATTGTGGGTCTCATTAAGGAAGCCCTTTAGTGTTTTGGGATTTGATCTTCAAATCAAGTCAATAAGCATTTATTAAGCACCTACTATGTGGCAAGTACTATGCCAAGCGCTGGTATTCATACAATGTCATAAAAAAAAAGTCAATGAAGTGCAATGGATAAAATTTCACCCTCTATAAGAAGCCTTTTTCTGTTGATTATCTCCAATTTATCATATATATATATGATATATATATCTTGTTTATACAAGGTTGTCTTCATATTGTCTCCCCCAATAGACTGAAAACTCCTTGAGAACAGGAGCTGTCTTTTACCTTTCTTTTCAGCACTAGCACTTAGCACAGTACCCAGCACATAATAGGTACTTAATAAATGTTTGTTGACCGAGTGACTTGGTACTGGAAGACCAGGGTTCAAATCCTGCCTCTGACCTTCATTAGCTGTGTGACATTGGGAAAGTCTCTAAGCCTCAGTTTCCCCACCTGTAACACGAGGCCTAAATGGCTTCCGAGATCTCTTCTAGCTCTAAATCTGTAATCACCCTATAGGAGCATCTGGAGAATCTTATCCATCTAATGAGGAATTCTTCTTCCCTATAGCCTTTGCGCCAGACGCTCTTAATGACCCTAGCCAATACCTTTGTTGCGCATGTGTCTCTGTCTTATGTGCCTTCCCTGACGTTGCTATTCAGAGGATCACTGAAGATAGTACATCTGCATCTATTAAGCAGTCTTTCATGGTCTTAACACATGTATAAGAGACGCCTTGCTCAATAAATATTTATTGACGAATTTTTTTTCTTTTTTGGTGAGGCAATTGGGGTTAAGTGACTTGCCCAAGGTCACACAGCTAGTACGTGTCAAGTGTTTGGTCTGAGGCCGGATTTGAACTCAGGTCCTCCTGACTTCAGGGCCGGTGCTCTATCCACTGCGCCGCCTAGCTGCCCCCGATGAATTTCTTTTTTACATTGTGCCTGAGGAGCGTGATTTAATGAAAAGAATATTTGTCTCAGAGTCACGGGATCCAAGGTTTAGGCCTAACTAATTGTGTCACCTTGGGAGAGTCATTTTCTACAGTATCCAATCCAATATGCATTGTTGTTGTTTGTCCTTTGTTCTTGAAGAGGACCAATGACATCAGGAGGATGATGTCTTGACTAGCAAGTGAATTGGATGTAAGTGAAGCAGAGCTGTGCAAAGTCATCAGCCTCACTCTTCCTCCAGTCACTGGGGTCCAGTGGCAAGACACAGATAAGGACAACTGTCCATGGCCCAGGATGCTGTGGGAGAACTTGGCCTTTTTAAGCTAAGGTCTTTCCCAGGTCTCATTTTGTCCCAGGCAACACCCATTGGATAGGCTAGGTAAGAACTGAGGCAAAAGGTGGCCTAGTTTGCCTTCACAAAAGAATCAATCTGGGAGGGGAAAACCCTCAGGGTTTCTAGCCAGAAAAGAAACAATTGCTATTTACATTCACTCTGGAGCCCAGTGGTCAAAACCAAAACAATGAGCAAGTGAGGCTTGGGCTGGGACCTATTATCGGCCAATCGGTGAGAGCCAGAGTGTTTTGGGTTTAAAAGCATAGTCAGAAAGCACCATTTGAAACCCAACGGGCTCTATCAAAACCCGGTTTTTCAGAGCTATATTTCAAAAAACCACAAATGAATACTACATGAGACAAAAGAGTTAATTGTCCCAGTTTGAAAAAAATAACATTGATAGAATAAATAAGGAAGAAAAAAATCTAGCCCCCAAACCCCAAAAACCATCAGTATAGACATGATCATTGAAACAAGTATAGGTTTAGGAGAAAAAATAATAAATTCCATTTTGGACACATTGAACTCAAGATGTTCTATCATCTGCATAGAGATTATATAATGGAATCTTATGTTACCTCAAGGTGTTAGGCTCTAAAATCAGTGCATAAGGCAAAAATATTGTAAAGTAAGAATTATGTGGGCAAGATAGAGTGCTGGGCCTGATATCAGGAAGATTAATCATTTCTCTGAGTTCAAATCTGGCCTCAGATACTTACTAGGTGTGTGATCCTAGGCAAGTCACTTAATCCGTTTACCTCAATTTCCTCATCTGTAAAATGAGCTGGAGAAGGAAATGGCAAACTACCCCAGTATCTTTGCCAAGAAAACCCCAAATGGAGTCACAACGAGTCAGACTCGACTGAACAACAAATTATGCTGAAAATTCCATAAAGTACAGTGCCTACCTATATTGAAATAATTGTAACTGAGAAGAAGGCAAGGTCTGTAGAAATGAAGATAGTCCGTATCAGAGAACAGATGAATCTGAGATGGCTGCTATGGAAACAAATGAATGTACATTTTATTTTTCACTATACCCAATTACGCTATTGATTAAGAAAGAAGTGGGAACATGGATTTCTAGTCAAATAGAAGAAAGCAAAAACAGGTAAAGATTTGACTGGCAAGAAGACTGATGATTGTTTGAGTACATCAAGTTAAGTCCACAAACATTTATTAAGCATCTACTATATGCCAGGCACTGTGCCAAGCTCTGGGAATACAAACAGAAGCAGGAAAGAAGGAAAGACAGATCTTGCTTTCACTCAGAGCTTTCATTCTAGTGGGCAGAAGACAATGCATAAAAGAAACCTGAAAGTGGGGGTACAGGGAGGGGTCATGGTAGAGAGTCAGGAGTGGAGCCTAGAGAGGAATGAAAACATGGCTAAATTGGGCATTCTTAAAATGGAGGTTCTAAAAGGAGATAGCCAATCAAAGGAAGGGGCCACAGGGGTGGAGGGTACTTCCAATGTGAGAAATCCAGGGGTAGAGTGAACTTCTAGGGTGAGGAGGCGTGGTGGCATGCTAGAGGACATCTGGGAGGAAAGTTAGGAGTGGAGCCTGGAAAGAAATGATAGTTAGCTTTTATGAAACTCACTCTTCTTTAAACCTAGGGAATTGAACTAAGGTCTTTTCCAGCCTTAAAATTGTGTGATTCTAAGAAGTGGTAGGATCCTGGGGGGAAAAGTAGCATTATCTTCAGCTCCCAGACGAAAAGAGCCACATTCTGATTTTCTACCATAGTGTTTCCAGGTTGATTCTCTTGTAAAATAACTTAGTTCCAGCAAATCTTAGAACGATTCTCATACTTTGAAGATACTGATTTTTCTTTTGGGGGGGGGGTCAAGATAGTGGTTTCTCTAATCACCAAACTCTTATATTTCTCCCTCCCTGGAATGATTTCAGGATTTCAAGTGTCCCACCATGACTGTTATTTAATTCAATCAAAGGTTAGTTTGGAGGAAAAATCACTAGGATCAAAGTATCTCTAAACATTTCATAAATATTCACTCCTTTTCTTCTCCTCTGAGTTGCCTATAGATTACTCTGGCTGAGATTGTTTGGGGTTTTTTTTGGGGGGGGGTGGTAGTGGCTAAGGAACATTTTGACCCTCACTTTGTTAGTGTCAACAGTCAATGTCCTTTGGGGGTAATACAAAGAACCCTCCTCCCTACCACCCCTTACCTACTATCTGCTCCAGTTAGAGCATTTCTAATGGAGATGAGTACTCACCCTTATCCTTTCCAGTGGCCCTATTCAGAGACCATGTCAGGGTTCAAGAACTCTCTCTGATGCTAATATTTTGATTGTGACCACTTAGCTTCTTAATGCCTTAACAAATATCAAAGACTATGAGTTACAGATAACTTGAGGATTTCCAACAGAAGAAGTAATCTCTACCCCAGAGTTCCTCCAACTGATGGAATCATGGGTCTCTATCAAAAAATCCCCTAAATATTGGTCTAAATATAGGCTGTACCCAAATATAGGAATACATTAATAAAATGAGAGATCATTGAAAAGAAAATAACAACTTACATGCATACACAGAGACAGACAGAGAGGTAGTCCCTGAATAACGATATTGACCTTGGGTCTTATGTAAGCCAGATGAAAGTAAGGCTTACACTCAGAACTATATAGTAGGTAGGTTCATAGTATATATACTACATATATAGTAGGTTCATAGATGTAGAGCTGGAAGGCTCCTCAGAGGGCATCTAGTCCACCCTCTACATTTTACCAGTGAGGAAATTCAGAGAAGGTCAGCGTGACTTGCCCAAGGTCTAACAGATGGTAAGCAGCAGAGCCAAGATCTGAATACAAATCCCCTTATTCTAAAACCAGTGCTTTCTTCACTGCATTACATTGCCTTTTCCTTGCCTGGGTAACAGGGATGCGGGAGCTGAGCCTGTGCTCAGGCCAATTCTAGTGACACTTGTACTCAGGTCCCTTGTTAAAGGGCACACATAACCAGAGGCTCCTGGTTGGTCTTTTGATCCATTGGTCACTTGGACAGTGGTGTTGAGGCTACAATAAAGAAGTTTGGCAAGTGATCCAGAAGCAACTGCCCACTAAGTAGGCTTAGAAGGAGAAGCAACTTCCGTTCTCTTTTCCAATTGTGTCTGGAGTTTCCAAGTTCTTCTTTGGACATGGCATTGGGGTCATCCACTAGTCTTTGATCCTTCATCAAGTTTCTAACTTCCTTTTCTGCTTTGTGTTTTTTTTTTCCCACCTGAGCATGGGTGACCCAACAACAATCCTGAGATGGCTGCTCCTGGGCTTGGCAACTTTGATGTGAGCTCAAGAGGTTTGGAGTGATTGCAAAGTCTGGGGGCTTGTTTGCTGCAGGCACACATTTCTTGGAGAAGATGACTGCCTTGAGAAGGATGAACCATGAATGCCTGGCAGGCCAGAACATATGGAGTTGCTACTCAGACATTGTGGATTGAGGCAAAAATGAAATTGGTTTAGCAGTCTCATAAGTTTCCTTTGAGCTTTTACCTGGGAGAGTACAGTGAAAGAAATGAGCTCCTATAAGTCCTTTGAGTGCATAATATGTTTTCTGTATCTGTTTATGGTTTCCTGTGAGTTTTTTTGTTATGGGTTACTGTTTCATGTTTTATGTATTTGTCAATGCAGGCTTATGTGTCTTTTGGTTTTAAGCCTTTCTTTTGTGTTAGAGGAAATAAATAGCTGTCCTGTACTTGATAGCTACCATTTTGTACATTGTGTAATTTTTTGACATGGAGCTCTGTTAATCCCATTTTGGGAGACTCTCAGACATAAGCCAAACCTAAATCTTGTTTAAGGATGTTTTCCTGGACTATGCCCAAAGGGCAATCAAACTATACCCTTTGATCCAGCAACACCACTTTTAGTTCTGTATCCCAAAGAGATCATAAAAAAGGGAAAAGGACCCACATGTACAAAAATATTTATAGCAGCTCTTTCTGTGGTGGCCAAGAATTGGAAATTGAGGGAATGCCTATCGATTGGGGAATGACTGAACAAGTCGTGGTATATGAATGTAATGGAATACTATTGTGTTACAAGAAATGGTGAGGGGGCAACTAGGTGGTGCAGTGGATAGAGCACCAGCCCTGGATTCAGGAAGACCCGAGTTCAAATCCGGCCTCAAACGCATAACACTTACTAGCTGTGTGACCCTGGGCAAATCACTTAACCCCATTGCCTAGCCAAAAAAAAAAAAAAAAATAGTGAGCAGGAAGATTTCAGAAAAATCTGGAAAGATTGTATGGATTGATGCTGAGTGAAGTGAGCAGAACCAGGAGAACACTGTACATAGTAACAGCTACATTGTGAGGATGACTAACTCTGATAGACTTAGCCCTTCTCAGCAATGCAAAGATCTAAAGACATCTCCAAAAGTCTCATGATGGAAGATGCTATCCACATCCAGAGAAAGAACTGATGAAGTCTGAAGGCAGATGGAAGCATGCTATTTTCACTTTTTTGTCTCTTTTTCCCATGGTTTATTCCTTTTGTTCTGCTTTTTCTTTCACAATATGTCTAATGTGGAAATACGTTTTACATGATTGTACATGTATAACCTATATCAGATTGCTTGCCATCTTGGGAAAGGGGGAGGAGGGAGAAAAATTTGGAACACAAAATCTTTCAAAAATTGAATGGAAATTGTCTTTATGTGTAATTGGAAAAAAATACTGTTAATTTTTTTTTAAAAAAGGATGTTTTCCAGGAATAACTCTGGATGGGGGCATATTAAGCCAAAGAGTATGAGAAAGTGCAGGAGCTCCAATTTTCAGAGGCCAGATCCACCCCCAGGACGACCATGAGTCTCTGTGAGCCCAGAGCCAGGGTCCCCTTTGGGGAGAGGGGGCTCTTGGCTATCAATAACACCTCTAAATATTCATTTTCAACTTAATGACAATTATAGCAGGTTACTGCCCTCAAACACACATTGTACAGTGCAACTAAAATGCTTCTTTTGATTCTTTATGTCACATACCAGAAATCAGCAGCAAGGAGCTCACCAGTTAGTTGACGACCTGCAGGACATGTCAAGCAGGTTATGATAGCTGTTAGCACACAAATGCAATTTAACAGCTGCTTTCATTTATAATGATTTCTTGGGCAGTCACCTTGATAAATCAGTTAAAATATACCCTACAAAATGACTAGTGATTCTGTATGTCAATAAAGAGCACCCCATCTAGAACTTTAATACCTTGTTGATTACCCTTCTCCAGATTCCTCGATGACCCCATAGCAGAGTATATAATTTAATGAGATAGTTAATATTTCTATAAAACCAGCAATCTGATAAATTCACTTTGGGTAGGCACTTTCATAGAACCAACATGAGTGACTGTTCCACATGAGGCATTATCTTTTCTTGTACGACATTGAAAGCTTACACGCTGCTTGACAAATCTGAATTTTAAAAAGGAAGAATGATTGGCACCTAGTAACTTACATGGAAATAGAAAATGGCACAAGAAAATTGCTGCTTTTTTTTTTTAGATTTACATTTTACACGAATTTTTTTTTCTTTTAGGTTTGATCCTACACGTGTAATTTCCACGAGAGTCAATCAGAATCATAGATGGAAAAAAGGCTACAAGTTCAGATCTGTAGAGCAAAAACTTACAAAGCCAACTGGATCATTACCCGGTATGGAGAAGAATTCAGGGTGGTGACAATATGCTTCTGACAAAGCTTTCTTCTAATCTCCACATTTGAAACTCAGTCCTACTAGCAGTGATATCTTAATGATCAAATCTTGATAGATTTGCTGAGGGGAAGAACGAAGAAGTAGATATAAAACAGAGCAGAGATTTTTAAAAGTGCCATTCCCTAATTCCATAACCAAAAGATAAACCAGATTTTGTTTATACATGCATAGGTTGCCCTTCCTTTATGCAGCAGACTCTCCTGAAAAGTTGGAGATAAAGTAAATATTGAATATAAAATGACATGAGAAGTAACTTGGTGTAATGAAAAGTGTATTGGTTTTAGACCTGAATCCAGAAGACTTGGATTCAAAACCTGACTCTGCTACTTACTGCTTGTGTGACCTTGGCCATGTAATTGAACTTTTCTGGGCCCTAACTGCCTTATCTGCAAAATGAAGGGTTTGAAGTAGTTGGCTTCCAATGGTCCTTCCAAGGTCTTGTGAATTTTTAGAAACCACCATCAACACCATGGCTATCACTGCCTTTCAGATACTGATAGAGATAGCCTAGGATCTTAAATTCTAGAGCTCTGGAATAGCAGCATCCCCCAGAACACCCACCCTACTTTTACACAGCCAGCATTGTGGAGTAGGGGCCCACCTTCCTCACCACCACTAATACCAAACAAACACTGACCAACTACTATTGATGGGTAGGTGAGTCCAAGAGCCCTATGAATGGCAATGCCCCCATGGCTTCTTCTAGCCCAGATGCTGTCGCCATTATCCCAAGGAAGCCAGCTCTATGGGAGATGAGAACCTAGCAAGTACTTCTGCAGGCATAGGAAGGCCCAACTCCTCAGCAATCATAGCTGCTAAAGACCCAGAAAAGAAAGTTCGCTCCACCAAGTCCCGTGACAATGTCAAATGGTACAACATCAGACACAGACATGATTTTATCAGTGGAAACAATGGCAGCTAGGTGGCACAGTTAACAGAACCTGGCCCAAGGAGGAGGAAGAGGACGAGGAGAAGGAGAAGGAGGAAGAAGAGAATTTTTATCTGCTTTGCTGCTACACCCTAAGGACCTTTTCAGCTGAAACCTTATTTTGGTTGTTTTCTACCATTAAAATATGAGTTCCTTGAGATAAGGGACTGTTTCCACTTTTCCTAGCACTTATATTCCTAGCATTTAGAAGTGCACTAGGAAGACTTGTATGGACTAATGCTGAGTGAAGTGAGCAGAACCAGGAGAACACTAGACACAGTAACAGTCACATTGTACCATGACTAACGCTAGCCCTTCTCAGCAATGTGAGGATCTAAGACATCTCCAAAGGTCTCATGATGGAAAATGCTACCCACATCCAAAGAAAGAACTGTGGAGTTTGAATGCAGATCAAAGCATACTATTTGCTATTTTTTTTCTTCTGTTGTATTTTGTTTCCTCATTCTTATGGTTCCTCTTATTGGTTCTAATTCTTCCTTATAACGTCACTAATGTGAAAATGTTTAATAGGAATATATATGTATAGCCTATATCAGATTGTGTGCTATCTTGGGGAGAGAGGTAGGGAGGGAGGGGGAGAAAAATTTAAAACTCAAAAGCTTATGGAAGTGATTGTTGATAAATTAAAATAAGTTAATAAAAAAGAAGAATGCTTTGAATATAAGAAGCACATAATAATGTTTTTCCATTTATTCAAGTTGTGCATTCACTCATTTAGATTGTCACAAAAGACTGAGGTGAGATAGATGCTACAGGCATTTGTATACCCATTTTATCATTGAGGAAGCTCAGCTATTCTAGGTTTCTTCCCCTTCAAGAACATCCAGACCTCTTTCCAGTCTCCATGAAGATAGTTTGCCAGACATCTTGGCCAACATAAATAGGCTCTCCTTTGCACTTAAAAAGTAAATGTTCCAGCCCACAATAAAATAATGAAATCTCTAGTTTTGTTGAGAAATGTGTCAAGTGCTTCTTATCATTGTGTATTCACCTCAATGCACTACACACTGATTCTCCAGCTTAGTTTTGGAATTGTCATGACCTTCTTTCCCACCATTTGTCCTTTGCTCTTGATTCTTTGAGGACTCTGGCTTGACCCCTCCTGTCTACTCCTTATTTAAGTCATGCCCTCTTTTCCCAGAAAGCTTTATCTCCCCTCATGATTTCAATCACCAGTCCCATATACTTAGGGAGCTGCCTAGAGATTGTATTATGTGGAATAGAATCAAGGATGTGCTGGAACTCAAATCAACTACTAAATTTCCAATGTGATCACTTACACCCCAGAAATCTGTGCAAAGCCTGTAGCCCTTAATTTATCGTTTTGTTGATTGTTCAGACCAGAGGTACCAAACAGAGTGCTGCCTGTAACCATAGAGGGTGCATACTCAACTAGATTAAAGTATAACTGGAAAATATATTAACAAAATAAGTACAAATACAATAAAATACAGATGATAGTAATATGTGGTTTTCTAAGTCAGCCCGCAGGGAGTTTGACACTAGTGGTCCATACTTAAGAAAGTGATGGAGAAAATGTTTATAATGCAGATCGAACTTAAAAGTGTGCCAAGCTTACATTTCTTTCCTTTTAAAATTTTAAAAAATTTATTTTATTTTTAATTTATGGAATAAAGCAAGCATTTCCATAATATAGTATAATAAAAAGATGATTACATGTGAAACTGCAAATCCATTATGTACAACTTGCTATTCCTTTTAAGTTATAATAAACTTACCATGTACATTTCTTTTTTTTTCTTCCTTTCCCCCCCATTTCTTTTTCAGAGAGCCAGATGTTAAACATTTACCAGCCCGTTCCTGTTAGACTTCTCATTAGCTGGGTGACAACGAACAAATCACTTAATTTCTGCAGGCTTCAATTTCCTCATATATAAAATAGGAAAAAAGAGCAATTTCCTCATATATAAAATAGGAAAAAAGAGCATCTACCTCATAATAATGTTACGAGGATCAAATGAGATAATATAATATAATGTTATCACAACATATAATAACAAGTAATTATAATATACTATAAAGAATTTTGCAAACCCTGAAGTCCTTGATAAATCCTGGTTATTATTTGCTATTATTATAGAGGCTGCTAGGTGGCACAGTTGAATAGGATGTTGAAATTGGAGTTAAGAGGACAGCTAGGTGGTGCAGTGGATAGAGCTCTGGCCTTGAAGTCAGGAGGACCTGAGTTCAAATATGGCCTCAGAAACTTGACACTTACTATCTGTGTGACCCTGGGCAAGTCACTTAACCCCATTGCCTAATTAAAAAAAAAAAAGAAATTGGAGTCAAGAAGACCTGCGTTTGAATCCTGTCTCATACTTAGTAGCTATGTCACCCCTAAGCAAGTCATTTAATTCTTCTCAGCCTTAGCTTCCTCATCTGTAAAGTGGGAATAATAATGATGATGATGATGTGAAGACAACCTGAAATAACATATGTAAAGCAGAACTTTGCAAAGCTTAAGGCACTATATAAATGCTAACTCTATTATTACTCTGCCTTTAAGTGAAGTTGCATAGTTATAAAAAAAAAAGGAATGTTTAATAACTTGCAACTGTTTGATAGTAACATTTACTGTACTGACTGGGAATAAGGAATTTCTGTAGCTCTATAGTTGCAATAGCAAATGGAGGCAGTGGGATTCTATCTGCTTAAAACAAAACTTTGGACATACAATTCTGTCAATGCCATGCATAAATAGATGTGCTAATATGCACTTGGGCTAAGTGGCTGTGCTTAGACCAAGGTTGACTTGTATTTCAAAGTAATAACGGGGACTTGGCAAGGGGAGAGAAACCCCTTTGGACCTAGAACATGAATTTAGAAATTTTGAAAAGAGAAGTTTAAAAACTGGCTGCTCCTGAACTATAGAGAATTGGTAGGTCCCTAAATTAAGATGCCATTAAGGATAGTAGGTTCATATTTTGTTTCTGCATAGATGTGATGACTGCTAACGAATAAACCCAGCAATAAATATTCACTCAACTCCAGCTATGTGCATAGTACTAAAGAGGAAAAATAAGATGGCATTCTTTCCCTCAGGAGTTTACAATCTAGTCATGGATGTAGTTATTAGTATTCATCAGCTTGTTTATACTATGCTAGTTAATAGAAAATTGTGAGAATTAAGTATTTTATTAAAAATAGCTTGCATTTGCAGAACACTTCTTACCATAATGTGCTTTTAGAAAGTGAAATTGGCACTAAACATATATCATAGAATCAGAGGATGTTTTCCAACGGCACAGACATCTATCTTCTCTCGGTAAGGATCTGTCATTTTGCCCAACAAAAAATGTAAAAAATTAATGACAAAATTTCCTCATTTCCTTTTCTGACAATGACTGGTGGATCAAGGAAATGCTGTAGGCCTCGTATTGTTGCTTTTCAACAAGGTATTTGACAGTCTCTCATGACATCCTTGTGGACAAATGGAAAAATATGGGCTGTTTGATATGACAGTTAGACTGGTTAAATTACTCTTCCCCAAGGTCTATGTTGACCACAGGGTAAGGAGGCTTCAGGTGATGAGCATCAGAGTTTTCTCTTCCACCTTATTTTGTTCAGTCCTTTATCAACGACTAAGAGTCAGATGATTTTATAAGATGGAATGCTTGCTGTTCTGTTGTTTCAGCCATGTCTGACTCTTCCTGATCCCATTTGGGGTTTTCTTGGCAAAGATACTGGAGTCGTTTGCCATTTCCTTCTCCAGCTCATTTTACAGATGAAGAAACTGAGGCAAACAGGTTAAATGACTTGCCCAGGGTCTAACAGCTAGTAAGTGTCTGAGGCTGTATCTGAACTCAGATCTTCCTGACTTCATGTCTGGCTCTCTATCCACTGTGCCACCTAGCTGCCCAGATGGAATGCTTAGCTCATTTGCAAATGACACAAAGCTAGGAGGAATAGCTAATATATTGCATAGTACATTCGGGATCCAGAAAGATGGAGCCAGGGTGGAATTAAGGATCCAAATGAAAAAGATAAAATTTATTAGGGGTGTTGAAACAAATAAATTAGGATCACTCATTATTAAATGATATTTATTAGTTATGTTGAACCAAGCTTATTGGTAAATTATTTTACATTTAAGCAACCTCTATCTACCACAAAACCCCTCAGTCAGTCAACAAGTATTTGTTAATTGCCTGCTATGTGCCAGGCTCTGCCCTCCTCATGTACATTCCACTCTAGCCAGGCCAGCCTCATTACTGTTCCCTGAATACAACTGGCTTTTGAAATTTGCTCAGGGTATTGCCCAGAAAGGTTTCATTTATTGTCACATATAAGCAAATTTGCTCTTGGACTTCTCCTTCTTTGCAGAAGTAGAGGATTATGGGTATGGAATACTGCCTATGACATTAGACTTTTTCACTGTATTGGTTTGGTTTTGATGGCCTGTTTAATTTTTCTCTTCTTTGTTCTTTGTTCTAGGGGATGAATGTCTTGGAAAGGGAAGGGATACATTGGGATTTTTTTTTAAGTTTGCTCTTGGAGAGATTTGGGAATACTCAGAGCAGTGAATGTATTTGCAACAAGAGGATGGTAACACTATTTTGGGAGTGAAAGTTTGACTTTATTGAAAGGTAGGTGGTGCAATGGTTAGAGTCCCAGGCCTTGGAATCAGGAAGACTCATCTTCCTGAGTTCAAACCTGGCCTCAGACACTTACTCACTGGGTGACCCTGGGCAAGTCATTTAACCCTGTGTGCCTCAGTTTCCTCATCTATAAAATGAACTAGAGAAGGAAATGGCAAACCAATCCAGTGTCTTTGCCAAGAAAACCCTGAATAGGGCATGAAGAGTTAGACACGACTGAGAAATGACTGAACAACATATGTTTGTGTATATGGTAATCAGAGGAGAGAATAAGAAGGCCAGTTTGCTCTTGCCCAGATACCTGGGCTATCAGCCCTTAGTTGTTTCTGGCTGATAGCTGGTCTCCTAGGGCCCTTCCCTCACACTAGGATGGACATACTGGGACACAGAGCCCCAGCAAGGTATCCTGAGACTATTACAGGTGTCCTGGGACTCCTGCTCCTGGCTGACCTTCCCCCCTAAAAGTTAATTTAGCCTTAGCCCTCCTCGGTGTTTGTCCTTGTTGGCCCTCCCTTTTCACTATGCTCTCTAAAGCCTTCGTCTTTTGTGTGGCAGTGGTGAGATGGATTTTTGAATCGGGGACCTGAATCTGAATCCCAGTACTGTCACCCATAATGTGATCTTGAGTGAATAACTTCAGTTTTCTAGGGTCTTAGGTTCCTCATCTTTAAAATAAAATCCCTTCCAGTTCTAAATCTATCATCTTAGATATTTTCCTCTCTTACTCTTTCTATCTTCTGGAGATTAATGAAAACTTTTTTTTTTTTTCCTGAAGATACCATATGCTTTGAGGCAGCATACCGTAGAATGGAATCAGAAAGGGTGGGTTCACAGGAGTATATTGTACACAGTAACAGCCACACTGTGCGATGACTGACTTTGATAGACTTAGCTCTTCTCAGCAACGCAACAATCCAAGACAACTGTAAAAGTCTCAGAATGGAAAATGCTATCCACATCCAGAAAAAGAACTACGGAGTTTGAATGCAGATCGAAGCATACTATTTTCTCTCCTTTTTTCCCCTTTCTTGTGGTTTTTCCCTTTTGTTCTGATTCTCCTTTTACATGACCAATGTGGGAATATGTTTAATATGATTGTGCATGTATAGCCTGTATCAGATTGCATGCCATCTTGTGGAGGGGGGAGCAGAGGGGAGGGGAAACATTTTAGAACTCAAAATCTCATAAAACTGAATGTCAAAAACTAAAAACTAATTAATTAATTTTTTGAAAAGAATACGTTCAAATCCCACCTCAAATAGTTGCAACCCTGAGAAAATCACTTAACGTCAATATACCCAATTTCCTCATCTCTGAGGTGAAAGATTTCAATTGGATGGTTTTTGAGATCCGTGATCGATTGATACCCTCTCCAAGGTCAGCTGCTTTTTCTGTCATCTGGGGCCAGGAAGACAAATAGCTTGTGCTCTCCCTGCTTCCCAATGTCACTTTCAGATGCTCCTTTCACTATCTCTCAGCCAACTGAGTCTGGCCATTTAACTGAACCCCATCCTAATCCAGATCCTTCTTGTCTTCATCTAGTGACCTTCAGGTCTCTTTATATTCTCCCAAACAGCATGAACACTTAGCTCAAAGCCTTCGTCTTAATCCCCAAACCTGTCCTTTCTGAGTATCCTAACCTCCTTAACCTTCTCAACTCCTATGACACTTTTCTGGCCTACCTCTGCCACATGCTGGAGTGGTCATTTCTTAGACCAGGTTTCTCAACCTGGAGTCCATGAACTTAAATTTCTTTTTGATCACTGCATTTCATATCATTGGTATTCCTTTGAAATCCTATGTATTTTATGCACTTAAAAACATTATTCTGAAAAAAGAGGCCTTAGGTAAGCTTCACCGGATGGTCAAAGGAGTTCATCACACAAAAAAAGGTTAAGAACTTCTGTGTTGGATGAACCCCACCCCCACTAGACTGAAACTGCCCCAGGTGCCTGAGTTCTTAGTTGCAATTCTGGGAATTGGTGATGTTATCAGGGTATCAGGGTATCAGGTATGGTTGGGAGAAAAGGAATGAATCTAAGATGACCTGGAGATTGTAGTGATAAGGCTTCAATGGAAGTTTGGAGAATGAATAAGGAGGCTAAGAATTCAACATTTTTCACAATGGCTGCAATGACATATAAAAGTAGACATTTGTCTAAAGGAGCTCATAGTTGACTTGGGAGGTAATCTAATTTCCCTATGCTGTTCATTTGAGCCTGAGTTTTATCAAGGGCAGAGGTGGGGAACCTACGGCCTGGAGGCCACATGTGGCTGTCTAGGTCCTAAAGTGTGACCTTTTGACTGAGTCCAAGTTTTTTTTTTAATTTATTTTTATTTTGTTATTTTTAGGCAATTAGGGTTAAGTGACTTGCCCAGGGTCATACAGCTAGTGTCAAGTGTTTGGTCTGAGGCCGGATTTGAACTCAGGTCCTCCTGACTTCAGGGCCAGTGCTCTATCCACTGTGCCACCTAGCTGCCCCCTGAGTCCAAGTTTTACACTAAGGGGATTTGTTTTGTGAGGTTTGGATTTGGTCAAAGTGTTGAGGTTTAGGGGTGCTGGGACCCCAAAATATCGAGAACAAGAGAAGCGGGTCCTGCCCGGATGAATTTGACGGGAGCCTTCTTTCAGCCAAAGACAAGGTTTATTAAAGATACCCCATATTGGACAGACACTTAAGGAATCTAAGCATTTGTATTGCTAATGCAAGGGGGCCAGATTCTAAGAATCTGAGCACCTTAATGGAAGCCAGATGGACCTTATATACAGAAAGACTTTGGGAGGGATCTAGGAGTGTTAAAGTAGTCTGGGGTAACTGGAGGGAGGGATCTAAGGGTGATTTGGATGGGAGTGGCCAGTAAGCTGGGGTGACTGTGAGGTAACAGAATGCTCCGGGGCCTGGACCACGTGGCCAAGGGAGAATGGAGTCTAGCTAGGATTAACGGTGGGAAGCGGCCAGTGGCAATTCAGAGGTAACAGAACAGAATTGGGAGATTGGGCCATAGCCACAATGAAAGGCCAGTTGAGTGGATTACAGGTTCAGGCAAAAGCCAGAGATTTGGGAAAGTTCAGGGATTTTCCTAGAGAGCCACATGTGGCCCTGAGGCCACAGGTTCCTCGCCCCTGATCAAGGGAATAAAGAATAAAATCTATATTTAAAGAAGTATTTTTCCTTTTGCTTTCCCAGCATCTATCAAGAGCAGTATATAATTTAATTACTGAATCCATAGGCTGGACCATGGAGAGAAAGAATGATGTGTCTGCTGTTGTGAGAAATGAGATAGCAGCCCACTGCTCATTCCCATCATTCTTCTTCTGTTGGACTAAATTAATATAGTTAACAAGCTTTTGTTTGGACTAGTAGCTCACAGGCGCGATGCACAGATCAGGACTCGTGATTATTACAGTATTTATTACTTATTGATTGCTGACAGTGCACCCACCCAGCACAAGAGGGAAAGGAATTCTTTTGTCATTTTATTGTGCCTATGTCAATGTTCAATTTAATTCGACTTGGCAGACATTTATTAAACCCTTACTCTGTGCAAAGCATGGTGCTAGGTACTTCGGGAATAATAAGCCTTGGTAAGACATTGTCTACATGGAGCTTAGGGGTAAAAGTGGACGTGAGCCCTCTACAGATAAATCCAATACACCAGATTTAAGGGGGCAATTATTAGAGGACTAGTTGTTTTGAGACAAGGGGTGTGGGTCATAAAGCTTCACAGGATAATAGATTTTTTTTGGGGTGGGGGTTAGGCAATGGGGTTAAGCGACTTGCCCAGGGTCACACTGCTAGTAGGTGTCAAGTGTCTGAAAAAGAATTTGAACTAGGATCCTCCTGACTCCAGGGCCGGTGGTCTACCCACTGCGCCACCTAGCGGCCCCAGGATAATAGATTTAGACCTGGAAAGGTCTTCCATGGTCATCTAGCCCAACCTCATTTTACAGAAGAGGAAACTGAGGTCCAGAGAGTTAAAATACTTTAGGTCACAAACTCAAGGTCATCCTGGCTTGTGAACCAACTTTTAAGCGTCCTACTCAGACTTATTTCTTAGCGTTTAAAAAAAAAAGTAAAATGCAACCCTTTTATTTTACAGATGAAGAAAGGCTTGGAGAGGTTAATATTAACTTCCAAGGGTCATGCACCTATTTGGTTGGGACCCTAACCACATCTCCGAAAATTTCATAAGAAGCAAATATTATTTCCCATATCGCACGCGAAGGGCCCTTCAGAACGCTAACAGCATTGGGTACCAAACACTAGCCCAGACCTCCGGATTTCTGGGCCCACTTCGTGTAGTTATCCCCCACTCCCCCACTCTCCTTCAGGCCTGCAGCTTCATTACTCTTATCTAATTCGCACTTAGCATCCTTTCTGGTTTTTAGGTCGGGGGGTGGGGGGTGGGGGTGGGGTGCAAAAACTCGCTCGGTTTCATCCAAAAGAAAACCTGTTAGAAAAATAACACCACGCCATTCTCGTCCATCAAACGACCCGCCCTCTGGGAATCTGGAAAGAGTCCAACACTCCAAAGCCTAGAGCTGGAAACGAGAAAGGGCAGAAGCGGAGCGCGGGAGGCGGCCCGGAGGAGGCAGTGCAGCGTCCCCGGCCCGGGGGAGCCCGGCCCACGGCCAGGCGGCTGACCTGCGCCCTCGGGGCCGCGCGCGCAGGGGCGCCGCGCACTTCTCCCGGGTGGGGGGCCGCGCTGGCTCTCCATCTCCATCCGCAACTTGGCGCGGGAGAAGCTTGCGGGGTATTAGACAGACTTTCGCGCCAGTTTGCGAGCCCAGGGGGCCGCGTGGCGCGGGCAGATGGAGGCGGGGCTAGGGTGGGGGAGGACGCAGGGAGGCGGCTCGGGGAGATGGCGGGAGACGGCGAGGCGTGCCCGGGCTCGCCTCCCTGCTGGGCGGCCCCGGGAGCCGCGGGCGGGCGGGCGGGCGAGCGCGCGCAGGGACCCGGGTTGGGGGCGCCGGCCCCGCCTCCGGCTCCGCCTCTTCCCGCTTTTGTCGGCGGCGCGTGGAGGCGGGAAGGCGGCTGAGGCAGCGGCGGCGGCGGGATGAGCGGGGACCGGCTTGGAGGGTACGCTCTGCTCGCCTCCTTCCCTTCCTCCTCTTCCTCCCTTCTTCCTCCTCCTTCTGCTCTTTCTTCCTCCTCCTTTTCTTTTCCCTCTTCTCCTTCCTCTTCTTCCCCCTACCTCCTTTTTCCTCCCTCCCCCCTCCTCCTGCAGCTCTCCCTCCACTTTACTCCTTCCCCCACCTCCTCTTTCCACGCCCCCCCGTCCTAGCCTGCCCTTCCCCCTGTCCTGTCCTCCCTCCTCCTTCACCCCTTTCTCCTCCCCCGCCCCGGCCGCTGCGCCCCGGGGTCCCCACGCACGAGGCTCTGGGCACCTAGGCTGGTGCGCAGCTGGGAGGCCCCCTGCGGTGGGAGTCCGGACCCTTCTGGGGTGTTACCGTCATTGTCAGGTTCACATTCAAGGCTCCGCGTGGAGGAAAGGTGCTGGGCTTTGGGGGCGTTTGCACTGGAGTGTGTTCAGCCCGCCCACACTACCTGTCCCCAAACCCACCCAAATACCCTGGAAATGGGGAAGAAGGGGTGTAGACTGTGAATGGATCCTGGAATGACCTGATTAATTGAAACCTAACTTTATAGTTCGGATGCCTCAAACTCCCGTAATAATCATACCAATAATAATCATAATGGCCTAATAGCTAGCATGGTTTGCAAAGCGGCTTAAAAATAATTGCTTGCATTTATTTAGCAGTGTCGTAATTTGTAAAGTGCTTTTCCTGTATGATCTTCAACCCTGGAGGTAGTTGCTACCATTTTCATTTTACAGATGAGGAAACCGAGGTTTAGGGACAAACTAAATTAGTAAAAGGCCAAAACAGGATTTGAACACAGATCCTTATTCTAAGTACAGTGCACTGTCTTATTATTCCACGATTATACCAAAAGAAGCTTTCTCCTAGGGAAACAATACATAATGTTGGTATATTCCCTGTCAAAGTATAAAAAGAAAAAAAAATTAGCCCTTTGGGTGTCTCTGATCTGAATTCAGAATAACTCTTCCCCTACCTTTCTGCCCCAATTCAAGTCAGTTTATTTTCAGTATTACAAGCCAGCTTAGATGAGGGTCACTGGGGAGAGGATTGATGGTGGACGGCACTCCTCTTTTAGTACTTGGAAAATCAGTTCCAGAAACAAGCAATTATTAAATGTCTTCTGTGTGCTATGTGCTGGTGTACAGAGACAGAAAGAAAACGATTCCCAGCTTCCATTCTGTTGGAAAATGTACCTTGGCCTCTTTGCAGGAAGAGTTTCAGCTTTTCCAGGCTAATATTTTTAAGTGCCCTTGCTTGGCTGGGTACTGTTAGTTTTCTTTTTCACCACACCTTCATGAAGTAGTAATAATAGTAACTGAGATTTATATAGCACTTGGATGTTTGCAAAGTGCTTTACATAGATTATCTCATTTCAACCTCAAAAATAGTCCTGTGAAGTAGGTGCAGCAGCAGTTACCTGCGTGTTACAGCTGAGAAAAACTGAGACTCGGACCTTAAGTGAGTTCACCAAGGTGAATAAATGTTAGAAGTGAGATTGGAACCTAGGTCTTGCAGACTGGGCGCTCCAGCAAAGCTTTTGGAAGGCCCTCCCCCTCCTAGACTGCATCTCTGTGGTTTCCGCATGACTTCTCTGCCAAGCCTGGTGCTTGAGCACAGACAGGTTCCAGGGTGTTCTACTGAGGCCTTGCCTCTTTTCCTCGATGACCTTTCCAGGAGTTGGAGTTCTTGGCTCCCTTTCATGAGGGAAATTTATAGTTCATACCACTGTCAGTCAACAAACATTTATTAAACCTTTACTGTGGTGTCAGGCACTGTGCTGTGAAGGAATATTTTAACTTTGTTGTTGGTATTTATATTCTTCAAAGTGCCTTGCAAAAGTGTTATAATAATATTAACTAATATTTACATAGCACTTACTACATGCCAGGCACTGTGCTAAAGTGCTTTACAATTATTATCTTGTTTGGTTCCCATTTTCCAGGTGAGGAAACTGAGTCAAACAGACTCGCCCAGGATTACACGGCTAGTTAGTGTTTGAGGCTGTATTTAAACTAGAGTCTTCCCAACTCCAGCCCTAATGTTCTGTCCACGATACCACCTAGCTATAGAGCAGATTTTATTAAACTTACAAGGGAGGAAATCGAGGCACGTTGTTGCCCAGGGTCATATAGCTAGATGTACAGATCCCTGCATCATCTCTGGCTGTTGTAAATTGTTTAACTTCTAGAGAAGTGTTATATGGGTTGTGGTTATTAGTCATTTCAGTCCTGTCCAATTTTCTGTGACCCCATTTGGGGTTTTTTTTGGCAGAGATACTGGAGTGGTTTGCCATTTCCTTCTCCAGCTCCATTTACAGATGAGGAAACTGAGGCAAACAGGGTTAAGTGACTTGCCCAGGGTCACACAGCTAGTAAGTGTCTGACACCAGATTTGAACTCAGGAACATCAATCTTCCCTATTCCGGGCCTGGTGCTCTATGCGCTATGGCGCCACCTCGCTGGGGGCTGTTGGCCAAAATGACCTGTTTGTTTTTCTCGAATGCTGGGCTTTAACATTTCTTCTTCTTCATCATCATTATTGTATTGCTTTTGTCGTCCCTGCAGCTCAAGCCACAGTGAAACAACTAGTAAAAAACGGGACGACTATTTGGAATGGCCCGAGTACTTCATGGCTGTGGCCTTTTTGTCTGCCCAGAGAAGCAAGGATCCAAATTCCCAGGTAGGACCATTTCGAAGAGTGTACTTCACTCACACTCACACAGATGCACATAAATGCATTAATGGCCGAAAAGGGAAAACTTAGGAGACTAGCCATTAATTTTAAGATTTAGGATAAATCTGCCGTCTCCGTGTTCGCAGTTTTATTTCTTTCTTATAGTTCACTGCCGAGTACATTGTGTGGTTCTTCAGTTAAGTGCTTCATTGCAGCAGGAATTTGTTGAAAGACTGGTGGATTGTGGGGGCAAGATTGAGGAATGGGTAATCAATCAATCAGTCAAGCATTTATTAAGCACCTGCTATGTGTGAGGCACTGTGCTAGGGACTGGAGATATAGATACAGATACAGAGAATATAACAATCTCATTCTAACAAGATAGGGCACCCCACAATGTCTTCCACTTCAGTGGCGTTGGAGTTAATTGTATTTCTGGTTTCATTAAATTTTTCTGCTTATAATAGTAATGATAAATCAAGTGATCTCTCTTGTGGACTATCACAGTACTTTCTGTTTCTTATGTACTATGTACATACACCCAAGGAGGGACTGGGACCCAAGTTTCCTCAACTCTGAGGCCGGGTCTATACCCACTATACCACAATATCTATCATTATTAGCTGTCTCACTATCCTCCTACTGGATCGTAAACTCCTTGAGGGTAGAAACCATGCCTTACTCATCTCTGAATTCCTTCAGTATCTACCGCTGTGACTTATCTTTGTCGCTGTGTCTGGAGTCAGGAAGACCTAAGTTCAAACCCAGTCTCAGACACTTAGTAGTTGTGTGACCTTGGCAAGTCACTTAACCTCATCCTCAGTTTCCTCATCTTTAAAATAGGGGTAATAATTATACCTACCTCCTAGGGTTGTTGGGAGGATCAGATGAGATAATGGTGAAGTACTTAGTATTGTGCCTGGCACATAGTAAGGGCTATATAGACCTGTTAATTATTATATTGTTATGATGTTATATATAATATGTTATATAATAATATATAATGTTATGTATACTATTATACATTATTATATAATGCTATATATAATATATTATATAATACTATTTAATGTTATAATGTTTATTATATTGTTCTATATAATATGTTATATATACTATTATACATTATGCAATGTTATTTAGAATATATATTATATAATACTATATAATGTTATGATGTTAATTATATTGTTATAATGTTATGTATATGTTATATAATAGGTTATATATACTATTATACATTATATAATATGTTAGATATAGTGTTATATTTACTATTATACATTATATAATATATATTATATAATACTATATAATGTTATAATGTTAATTATTGTGTTATTTTTTAAAAAAATTTATTAGTTACTGTTGTTAATTCAGTGCTAATATTTTTTAAGAGCCCTTGTTAGGCTGGTAACTGGCTAGGTTTGTTTCTCATAGCACCTGTATGAAGTAGTAATAATAATCATAGTAGCTAACACTAATGTTGTCCTTGGACATTTGCAAACTGTATTCTACGTATGATATTTGAAACTCATAACTCCTCTTTGAGGTAGCTCCTATAGATATTCCCATTTTATGGATGAGGAAACTGAGACTTGAAAAACTTAAGTGATTGCCTCAGGTCACACATGAGTAAATGTCAGAGGTAGGATTTGAACACAAATCTTCCTGATTCTAAGTCTGGATCTCAAGTTGAATTGAAATCATTTGGGCTTTTTTTTTCCCTACTTAGGTTGGGGCTTGCATCGTCAATGCAGAAAACAAAATTGTTGGAATTGGGTACAACGGTATGCCCAATGGGTGCAGTGATGACTTGCTTCCTTGGAACAGGGCGGCCGAGAGTAAACTGGACACCAAATACCCTTACGGTAGGGAACATGACCTGATCTCTGTGACAGATGTGTTTCACCTCCGATCTGTTACTAAATCAGAGAGCTGGCCAGAAATCTCTCTCCTTTTTTAGCTATCAACAGCTAGGGAAGGAAAATCCTATTAAAATACTTGAATCTGTTGACCCTGCCTACCCCTCAAATGCCGCAGAGGTCCAGCAGATGGAGGGACAGGAGGGCAGCTGTATACAAGTGGACACTTGGTAAATTTCATTGACTCACTGATGCTGTAGAGACAGAGCCAGGGCTGCTGCTAAAGTTTGCCTGAAGAGAACCAGAGCCACAGAGATGTTCAGAAGTGATGGAAGAATGTTCTCTGTGACTCCTTGGTCTACTTCAGTATCATTGGGAATGCTGAGCAAAGGTGGCCTCCTGGCCAGGGCAGTGCTCTTCGAGGGGGAGCCTTAACAGCCAGATGATGCCATCTCAGCTGTAGAGATAAAAACAGACAGGGATGAAGGAGAAGGTGGATTGCTGTTGTGTGTCATATACAGATGCTATTCCATAATGGTAAACCACACTGCAGCTATCTAGGTGTGACTCTTCTGCCTCCTGGCCTCTCCAAGATTGAACCAGTCACCTTCCTTTTTACAGAGAAAGTTGGGTAGGATGTAGATGGGCAGTATGAGATGAGTAAGTAGCTGTCAGATGGTAGAAGGCCTTGAATGCCAGGTTAGAATTTGAACCTTATTTAGTAGGTAACAGAGAGCCATTGAAAGCTCTTTACAAGTTTATAGGTTCACAGATACAGAATGAGAAGGGGCCTTAGAGACCATTGTATACAACCCCCTCCCCCATTTTACAAATGAGCCTGCTACACAGAAAAGTTAAGTGACTTGCCTGAGGTCACTCAGGTGTTGAGTGGCTCACCTGGGATTTGAGGTGGCACAGTGGATACAGCACCGGCTCAGAAAGACCTGAGTTCAAATCTGGCCTCAGACACTTACTAGCTGTGTGACCCTGAGCAAGTCACTTAACCCTCTTTGCCTTAGTCCTTCATCTGTCAAATGAACTGGAGAAGCAAATGGCGAACCACTCCAGTATCTTTGCCAAGAAAACTCCAGATGGGGTCATGAAGAGTCAGATACAAATGAACAACAAAAACAACAGCTGATTCCAAACCTACCATGTTTTCCATTGTAGCCATCTGCTTCTTCAGTTCCTTCCATTCATTGCTCCTAATTCCACCCTCTGGGGCCATGGAGAACAAATGTAATCCTTCCATTTGACAGACTCCAAGATATATGAAATTAATTATCCCGTCCTTATAGTCTTCTCTTCAGTTTAAACATCCCTGCTTCTTCCAACCATCCCTCTGATGGCATGACTTTAAGTCTCCTTCCTCTCATCAGTCCCTCTTCTTTTGATATTTTCTAGCTTGTCAATGCCCTTCTAAAATGTGGCTCTAAGAATACTCCAACCATGGTCCAACTAGGGCAGGGCACAGTGGGTCTGTCAATCAACTAGTAAGGATTTATTAAGTATCTACTATGTGCAGACACTATGTTTGGGAATACAAGTTCCAAAGACTGAATACAAAGACTGAAGCAATCTGTAGTCTCAAGGAACTTAACATTCTTTTTTTGGTTTTGTTTTGTTTCGTTTTGTTTTGAGGCAGTTGGGGTTAAGTGACTTGCCCAGGGTCACACAGCTAGTAAGTGTCAAGTGTTTGGTCTGAGACTGAATTTGAACTCAGGTCCTCCTGACTTCAGGGCCAGTGCTCTATCCACTGTACCACCTGGCTACCCGGAACTTAACATTTTAGTGGGAGAGAAAACAAGTATGTGTCTTAAGTTGTTGTGTTTGTCCTTTGTTCTTGAAGAGGACCATGAAATCAGGGAGATGATGACATGACTTGCAGTTGACTTTGATTTGAGTGAGGGAGGGCTGTGCAAGGTCACCAGCCTCACTTTCTTCTCCAGAGCCATCTGGGTCCAGTGGCCAGATATTCATCAGGATGATCCAGGATGACCTGAGATGACCCAGGATGCAGTGGGAGACGGCCCTTTTAAGCTAAGGTCTTTTCAGGTTCTCACTTTGAATGAGGCAACACCCATTCAATGAATAGGCCTCTTTAAGAAGTGAGTCAAGGGATGGCACCTTTAATAAAAAAAAAAAAAAATCAAACAGGGAGGAGAATGAATGTAAATACAGTTTCTTTCGTCCTGTGTGTCTTAAGTTTGTTCAACATAAAGTGAATAGAAAAGATAAAATAAGAAATAAATAGAAAAATAATAAAAACAATAGAAAATAAATATATAGAAAGTAGTTAAATACAAGGTAGTTTTGGAGAGAGGGTACTAGTAGCATGTGTGGAGGGGCATTAGGGAGGAGATACATGAGCTGCCTCTTTTTAAATTTAAATTTATTTTTACCATTCTTTTTTTATTTTTGAATTTTGAGTTCCAAATTCTCTTCTTCCCTCCAGCCCCTGCCATCCCATTATAAAGGCAAGCAATATAGTATCAAGTATATGGGTGAAGACATGCAAAATATATTTTAAAGGAAGGGCAGCTAGGTGGTGAAGTGAATAGAGCACTGAGATTAGAATCAGGAAAACTCATCTTCATGAGTTCAAATCCAGTCTCAGACACTTACTAGATGTGTGGGCAAGTCACTTAATGCTGTTTGCCTCAGTTTCCTCATCTGTCAGATGAACTGGAGAAGGAAATCGTGAACTACTTCTATATCTTTGCCAAGAAAACCCTAAATGGGGGTCGCAGAGTCAGACAAGACTGAAAAACAACCCAACAATAAGTCTTTTTTTGTGTCTTGATTTTTTTTTAATTATTTAGTATTTTATTTTTCCTCAATTACACGTAAAACAATTTTTAACATTCATTTTTAAAATTCTGAGTTCCAAATTCTCTCCCCTCTTCCCTCCCCTCTTCCCTCATTGAGAAGGTGAGCAATTTTATATAGGTTATGCATAATAACAATAATCTTAAAGGAAGATAGGGCCTTTGTGAGGCGGAATTGAGGAAGGAATACATTCCAGGCACGAGGGATGACCATTGCACAGGCACAGAGATGGGAGAGTAGTATAGTGTTGGAAGCCAGTTTAGCTGGATGACAGTGTGGGAGGGAGAGTCATGTCCAGTGAGTTTAAAAAGACAGGTAGGGAAAGGCTTAAAAAGTTGAACAGAGAAGTTTATCTCTTATCTTAGAGGCAGTAGCCCCCTGGAGTTGATGGAGTAGAGAAGTCACATGGCCGGCTCTGCACTTAAGGAAAATTACTGCTCTTGCCCTGTATGACTGTACTTTTGTTATTGTGGCCTAAAATTACATTCACTTTTTTGGTTGTCATCATCAGACATCTTCAGTTCACTAACCTTCTGAGGTCCTTTGTACAAGGACTGTTGTCTAGTCACATCTCTCCCATACTGTGGGGTTGATTTTTTGAACCCAAGTTCAAGGATTTTTTTTTTAACATTTATCCCTATTAGATTTCATCTTATTACATTTGGTCCACAGTTCTAGCCTTTTAAGATCTTTACGAATCCCAATTCTGTCACTCAGTGGGTTCTCTATCCCTCCGAGCTAGCTTTCATTTCTAACTTTAGCTAACCATGTCATCTATACCTTTCTCTAAGTCATTAGCAAAAATGTTTAAGGCCAAAGGACCAAGAATAGATCTCTGGGGGGTCCCACTCCACCAGAGGCTTCCCTCTAAGGTGACATTGATCCATTTAATCACCATTCTTCCCATCTGGTCATTCAGTCAGCTCCAAATCCACCTACCTCACCTACCTGTCTCATCCACAGGGAAGCATGAGAAACTTTGTCGATATCCAGGTATATCATAGAGAGTGTACAACAGTCCTTTGATCTGCCAGCCTCGTAACCCATCCACCGAGGAAATGTGATTAGTCTGGTATCAACTTGTCCTTAATGAACCCATGCTGACTTAGAATGATCCTGGCTTCCCTTCCTGAGTTCTCACAAACTACCACTTTAACAAAGCATTCTGGAATTGTGCCAGAAATTGTCATCAAGCTCACTGGCCTTTTGTTTGAAGACCTCACTGTCTTCCTTTTTTTCTTTTTTTTTAAATCTTGCAGTGCTTCGCTATCTCCAGTTCTATGGTATCTCTCCCATTTGCAGGCTAGTAGTTGTAATAATAAATAATGATAATAATGAATAATGATACTAGCTAGCATTCATATAATAGCTAGCTGATGCAGTCAATAGAACATTGGCCTAGATTCAGGAAGACCTGAGTTCAAGTGTGGCTTCAGACACAAGCTGTGTGACCCTGGGCGAGTCACTTACCCCTGTTTGCCTCAGTTTCCTGAGCTGGAGAAGGAAATGGTAAACCACTGTGGTATCTTTGCCAAGAAAACCCAAATGGGGTCATGAAGTTGGACACAACTGAGATGACTAAACAACAGCAATGTGTGTGTGTGTGTGTGTGTGTGTGTGTGTGTGTGTGATTTTCAGGTTTGCTAAGTACTTCATGTATGTTGACTTACTTGATCCTAACAACAACCACATGAGGTAGGCATTATTATTATCTTCATTTTATGTGTGGTAAACTGAGACTTAGGGTGTGACTTGCCCAAGGTCACACAGCTAGTAAGTATCCGAGTCAGAATTGGAACTCAGGTTTTCCTAACTCCAAGTCTAACCATATATCCACTATGCCACCTCAAAGGTCATAGCATCATAGGATTCTGCAGCTGGAAGGGGTCCTCAGAGGCTATCTAGTATAATTCCTTCATCTGAGTGCTAATACTAATAACAGTAAAAACAATACAGACTGTCCCAAATGTCTTAGTGCAGTTTAAAACTGTTATGGCTTAAGTAAGAGCCAGTGATAGCTAGCATTAGCTCACTTTCGTATGGTGCTTTAAGGTTTACAAAACACTTTACATTTGTTATTTCATTTTACAGATGAGGAAACAGGCCTAGAGTTGCCCAAGATCACATATGTAGTATATGGTAGAGGGTGTCAGACTGAGACCCTCTGACCCCATGTCCAGTGTTCTTCCCACTGTGCCAATCTGGCTTTCTCTGGGAGAGTTCAGCAGTCATACCTCTGCAAGGTCTTTTAGATAACTGGGATATAGTTATTTTGATCCTAATTTAAAAAAAAAAATCAACGTGCATCTCCTACCTGCCAGTCATTGCCATATGACTCGAACTCACTGAGGGCAGGCATGGGAAGGCCCTCCACAGAGCATACCCAATCTTTTTAAACTATGACAATTTTCTGTTTAGAGGGATTTGCTTGCTAAAGGTCCAGTTTAGAGCAAAAAGATGAGAATTAGAAGGGCATAAAGTAGCCTTCACTTCAACTCTAATTGTGATAAGCGAAAAGAAAAAAGGTTAAAATTGAGTAAAGATTTTGTATTAATTTGGTTTTTTTAAAAATTAATTTATTTAGATTTATCAACAATCACTTCCATATGCTTTTGAGTTTAAAATTTTTCTCCCTCTTCCTCCCCACCACCCTCCCCAAGATGGTGCACAATCTGATATAGGCTATACATATACATTCCTATTAAACATTTTCACATTAGTAATGTTGTAAGTAAGAATTAGAACCAACAGGAGGAACCACCAGAAAGGGAAAACAGAACTCAACAGAAGAAAAAAAAAAAGCAAATAGCATGCTTTGATCTGTATTCAAACTCCATAGTTCTTTCTTTGGATGTGGATAGCATTTTCCATTACGAGGCCTTTGGAGATGTCTTAGATCCTTTTGCTAGGAAGGGTTAAGTTTATCAATATTAGTCATCGCACAGTGTGGCTGTTATTGTGTACAGCGTTTTTTTGGTTCTGCTCACTTCACTCAGCATCAGACCATATAAGTCTTTCCAGGTTTTTCTGAAGTCAGCCTGTTCATTATTTCTTATAGCACAATAGCATTCCATTACATTCATATACCACAGCTTGTTCAGCCATTTCCCAATTGATTGGGTATTTATTTTTTTTTTTTACGTGTTTGTTAGTGGGAAACAGGAAAGGAAGAGATTAGTGATGAGTATAGACCCAAACTGTATGTAATATGGAAATGTCTCATATGTACATTTTAGAAGTAAAAAGGTCACAGTTTAAAAATTCTGGGTTGAAATATGGGGATACTGAAGTCATTATTTATTCACCAAGCAGATAGGATCTTGCCTGGAGGCAGTTTATTCATTCTTGTGCCTGAACCCTGCTTTGGAATTCTTTGGAATGGTGAGAAGACCTCAGTCCTAATTCCCCCTTTGGCTTCTGGCATGCCAGTGGCAGTCAAGTAGTGATTGTGACCAAATAGAAAGGAGATTGGATGTTAGGGCACCTGTCCACCTGCTCATTTCCCGTTGGTTATGAGTAACTCCACCAGTGGGACCCTCTGCCTTCTTCAAACACAGTGAGCCTGAGGCAGACGGGTAGCAGTCACCCAGAAGCTAAAGCTTTGTATCCCATTAATGGTCCCCTAGTCGCCTGAACTGCCGATGCCTTCCCAACCTCAACAATAGCAGATTTTGTGTATGTTAAGATGCAGCCTTTGTATGTGTTGACAACATGCTTTGTGAGCAGTGCTTACGAGATCTCTTTTGTAGAAAGGGTAGAAGGGAAAATACAAATACAGGCATCTGCCTGGCTCTGCAGTTTTTTAATGTTTTGTGGGTTTGTTTTTTTTTTTTTTATTGCCTAGTTGAGTTTTGGTACACTGGTTGACTGTCATTTTTTCCACATCTGCGCAGCCTTTCTTGATTGTCAAAGCTCTTTCTCTCACTTATTAATTATTCATTTTCTATGTAGCAATGTTAGAATCTGCAGTTTTCTTTAGCCATTGATGTGCTATAAAAGAGTAAGAGTGTATTAAATGGCTTTTAAAAAACACTTAGTATTTCATCATAATACACATAAAGATATGTTAAAATTTTAAATAATGGTGAGTGCAATACTACAAATTAGGTAATTTTTTTCTAGTATTTGTTATTTGTAAGGAATTTTAGTTCCCTGGGGGAACAAGGCATGGGGTCATAGGACAAAAGCTGGAATGGACTTGAGGTCATCCTCCCAGTATTTGGCTATCTTAATGTTAGACCCAGGATCAAAGAAACCTGGGTTCATATCCTGCCGCTCTTAGAGAGCCTATATTGTCTACAGAGCTTCATGGAAATAGTCTATGCAAGCATTAAGGATGTTGATGAAAACGTGAGAAGTGAATGGGCTGGCTTCTGCAGTCAGTTATCTGTTGGAGACCACACCTTTATAGTCACAGAAAAGAGAATAGGTTCCCCCGGGTCTACTACTATTTGATTTTCAAAATTCTTTTGATTATAGAACAAAATCCAACCTTGAATACTCTTAGACAAGACATCTTCTTTGCCTACCTTAAATTATACAAGATTGTGACATATGATTACTGAGATCATAGGTTCTTAAGGTCATTTAGTGACCATAAGATAATCCATAAATCTTTCCGAGCTTCACTTGGAGGATATTCATTGTAATATTTTGCAGGATTTTTGTGAAGAAACTACTTTGTAAACTTTAAAATGCTATACTTAAATTTTTTTCTCAGTTGCTAATGTTAAAATTTTCCATTCTAATGGAATCTTTCCTTCTTTGGGATAGCTTGACAGTGCATCCTGAGATCCTTCAAAATGGTATAGCTTCCGGTATGGATTTCCTCTAGATGTTTTTTCTTTTTTCAGACCCAACCATTCTTCTGGACTGAGATCATTTTGAGTATCCTGCTTCCTTATGATACATCAGATGGAGTCCCTATGTGGTGGTCCTGTCATTGCTAATGAAAATAATCATTATTAAAATGGTGGCAGGCAAACAATCGATGTTCATTAAGCGCTTACTATGTGTAAACACTATTAGGTAGTCAAAGCAGATACAATGACATACCGAACAATCCTTGCCTTCAAGAATTTACATTCTGTTGGTGGGGGGTGGGGTGGGAAGGGGGTCCATCAGCACAAGTAAGTACACAACCAAGATAAATAGAGGCTGTAGGAGAATGTACTAACAACTAATGAGGGGAGGGGGGAGGTCAAGGAAAGCTCTATGAATGAGGTGGACCCTTGCACTGAGCCTTGTAAGACAAAGGTTCCAGTTGGTGGTGATGAGGAAGGAATGCATTCCGGGCATTAGGGAATGGCCTATCAAAATGTGTGAAGGTGAGAGATGGAACATTGGGTTTAAGGGAACTGCTGATAGTCCAGTTTGGACAGAAGGTAACATTCATGAAGGAAAGTAGAATGAAATAAGCCCAGAAAAATCAATTGGAACAAGATGGTAGAGGGTTTAAAATTATGGACTGAGGAATCTGTGTTTTACCCTAGAGGTTAATGGAAAAGCATTGATGAGCTGGGAAATGGCATAGTTTTCTCCATTCCTCATTGGTAGTACGTTCCTCATCAGTAGAGGTATTTGAGGAAAGGCTAGGTGACAGGGAATGTTTTGGAGTGGATTCGAGTTTAAATATGGGTTGGACTAAATGGGAGTTCTTCACCTGGGGTCAATAAACTTCTACACACACACATACATACATACATACAATTGGTTTTCTTTTTAATTCTCATTTTATTTTTTGCATTTAAGAACAAATGATCAAATGAGATAATATTTATAAAGGGCTTAGCACAATACCTGGCACACAGTAGGTGCTTAATAAATGCTTTCCTCTTCCTTTCCATCTTCCATATTCAGAGAAGGGGTCTCACCAGACTACCAAAGAGGGTCCACAACACAGAAAAAGGATAAAGACTCCTAGACTAGATGATCTTTGAAGCCCCTTCTGAATTTCTGTGATTCTGTGAACAAGATTATTTGGTGATTGAGACAATTTTTTAGTTCTTTTAATCAAGGAGTTTTAGCCTTTTTTGTGTGTCATAGACCCCTTTAGCAGTCTGGGGGAGCCCATGGATTCCATATAATAATGATTGACCTCCTATATCCATAATTGAAGAAAATGCAAAATTTCAGTTAGAGATTAGTAAAAACAAAAATGTTATTTTTTTCTCGTTAAAGTTCACGGGCCCCTGGAAATTTGTCCACAGACCTACTAGACTATCCTAGATGGTTGTGAATTAGATAAATTTCTCTAAGAAATGGCATTTGACAGGAATATCAGTCGATGTTTGTCCGTTTTTCTGGACAAATAGTATGTTTAAACAGATTGGGTTGGAGTAGCTTTAATCGTCCTCATGAGAGAGTCATTTCCTCTTTGTTTTAAGTTGGTATTTACTTTGACCTTCTCTGTAAGCAGTCAGTGTTCTCACTATCCACGGACAGCTGATTCTGAAATGTCTGCTGCGTCTGTAACCAGTCATTTCATGCCTTTTAAGCCATAGTCAGTTTCATTTATCCAGATGCCATTCATGGCTCTCCACAACCAATGAGTGCCTTTTGCCACTCTTTAAGAAAGTGTCTATCATGTCTATCATATACCTATCTAGCAAGCATACACAACTTGGGGGTAAGGGTCTAGGAGTTGGGATATCAAGAAAGGCTTCATCCATTTTGCATCTGGCGGGGAGGAGGCAGTACAGTTGAGGAAAGACCTCGTTGAGAAGGTGGCACTTGAGTTGAATTTTGAAGGAAGCCAGGTGTTTTAAGAATAGAATATGAACCAAGGTCTTGTGATTCCAAAGCAGAAGTGCTTTCTTCTGTATGCCAAGTTGTAATTCTAATGAAGAAAATGAAGATTATCCTAGCCCAATTAAACAACTTTATCTTTTTTTCTCTGAAAGAACAGAAAAATATTGTAGTATCACTAGCATTAGATGGTGTGAAGACCTCATTGTGAATTTTTTTTTAAGGAGACCCTATTTGCCAATAAGGTGTCTCCCTCTCCCCTACCTCATTCCCCTTTATCAAATGAGATTTTTTTATTATAATTTAATGTTTTATTTTTTCACCAATTACATGTAAAAATAACATTTGTTTTTACATTGTGAGTTCTAAATTCTCTCCTTCTCTTTCTCCCCTCCCCCCATTGAGAAGGCAAGCAATTTGATAAAAGTGGAGTCATGCAAAACATATTTTCATGTTAGTCGTGTTATGAAAGAAAACAGATTTTTTAAAAAACCAAGAAAAATAAAGTGAAGAAAAAGTATGCCTCAATCTACATTCAGACTCCATTAGTTTTTTTCTGTGGAGATGGATAACATTTTTCATCATAAGTCCTTATCTTGGGATCATTGTGTTGCTGAGAACAGCTGTCATTCATACAGTATTGTTACTATATACAATGTTCTCCTGATTTCTGCTCATTTCATTTTGTATCAGTTCATAAAGTCTTTCCAGGTTTTTCTGAGAGCATCCTACTTGTCATTTCTTACAGCACAGTAGTATTCCGTCATAGTCATATACAACAACTTGTTTTGCCATTCCCTGGTTGATGGACATCCTCTCAATTTCAGTTCTTTGCCACCACATTTGTACATGGGGGTCCTTTTCCTTTTTTTTTATCAAATGAGATAATATTTGTAAAGCACTTAGCACAGTGCCTGGCACAGAGTTGGCACTTAATAAATGCTTATTTCTTCCCTCCCCTTCTCTTTTCTTTCCTTCCCTCCCTCCTTCCTTCTTTCTTTCCCTCCTTTCTTCTCTTCCTTCTTTCTTTCCCTCCTTTCTTCTCTTCCTTCTTTCTTACCTCTTATCCCTTCTTCCTTTTCCGTTTTTCTTTCCTTCCCTCCCTTCCTTCTCTCTCCATTCGCCTTTTCTTCTTCACTCCCTCCTCTGTTCCCTTTCTTTCTTCTCACACTTTCCCTCTCTTCCTTCCCTTCTTGCTTTCCTTCCTTCCCCATCTATACCTTTCAGAACACCCAAAATCGGTATCAGGTCCAGATGTCCAGCGTTAAAGGAGATTGTGTTTAAAACAACAGCAATACTGAAGTGTTTATATTGATGAAAGGCAGGGTTGCTGAACCAAAACCAATTGCATACTCTTCCCTTGTGAAAAAGGAAGGCATTCCTTTCTCATGCTGATTTCTTTATCCTTACTGGAAAATCTGTTATAGCAAAGATTTGATGAAAACACATGCCACCAAAATAAAGATTCAATAAAGCACAGATAAGAACACATGTAACAAGTAAAAAGAAAAATCACTCCCATTTCCTTGGGTTTTTTCACCCAAGGGGTGCAAGATGATTTTGCAGTTTCCAGACCCAACTAAGGAAAGGGGCAAAAAGGGAACTTCTTCCAGGATCAGGAGTGATTCTTGTTCCGCTTGGGTACATTTAAATAAATGTTCCCTAGACCTCATTAGGCCATTGGGCTCATTTCTGATGGCTGTGTAGAAAGTAATCTACTACAAATGGGGGCTCTTCACCTCAGCCTCTTGGCCATCGATCAAGGATGTCGCCATCCCTTTGACTCTATCCTATCATCACGAAATTGACAATCCTCATGTCCCAGATAGGGAACAGTGGCATCTTTGAATGAAGTGGGACCCAGGAATCAATCTGCAGGATTTTCTCATTTCTATAGAAGTACTTCAAAAGAAAGAAACCCAAACTGGGAAAATGCTAAGAAAGCTTAAATTTTTGCAGTAAGATCCAGGGAAAGCACATTTTTTAAATGCTGCCAGTATGTGGCAGTGGTTGTTTGAATTTTATATCTAAATTTAATCTTTATTTCCCAGATTTAGCATATTGTTAAGCATGCATACATGTCATTTTAGTGATTACTTAGCCATTTACTTCACCCCTCTTTGAACACTGACATTTTCCTCACTGCCATGCGTGTGATGTATTTCTTTGGCATCCAAAAGGTTAGTCTAGAGAAACCAATTTATCAAGAAGTTAGGAGGCTGATCCTCTTTAAACTGTGACTTCCTTCGTAACTTGTAAGAGCTCCCTAGTAATTAAGATCAAATTTGTTCTCGCAGTCAGTTGAAATGGAATGCCCTCTGGTTTTGTGAGGCTGATCCATAGATTTGATGATTTACTGTGTCTTTTTTCTACTGCAGAATTTAAATTTCAATTAGAGCTTAAAGTACAAGCAAAATGCTTGTTTTAACATATTGTGTCTTTGCACGGGCTGCTTGGTTCCCTTCATTCTCCATCTGCGGGGTAATCTCGGAAGAGCCCAGGCTGACAGCCAGCCTAATTAGAGATTTTTGCACAAAACAACTAGTGTATCTGACAGGGAAAACCTTTGAGGGATTTTTACAGAAAATAAATCCAGCAGATCACCTATAAATATTGAAGGTGGGGGAATGAGATCCTCAAGTTTGTTTATAGATAAATAAAGGCCGCCTGTGGATGCAGACGTTTATAACCATCCCTCTCTGGCTTTCTGTCTGAAGTGGGTTTGCCTGAACGCTTAACTGTTTGTAAACAGTCTCAAGAAAAGAGCATTTAAGTAATGATTTTTTGCTAATTTGCTTTAATGTTATAATCTGTGATTGTGAGAGTTGAATTACTGGGGACATGCTGGAGAATGTAACTGTAAATGAGAGTCAGGGTAAGGATACAATAACTTTTTCCAGACTAAGAGGGCTAGAATGCCCAGCTGAAGGGCTGTCTTCAGAAAGCCTGAGATAACATGAAACCTGGCAGAGATGCTTCTTATACAAGGACATAGGGTTTGTTAGTATTTGCAAATCTTTGAGATTTATTAGAGCGTAGAATTCAAACTGGAAAAGACGTCAGAGGTCATTGAGTTTCCTCCCCTTTGTATTATGGATGAGGAAACTTCAGCCCCAGAGAAGTTAGGTGACTGACCCAATGCCATACTATTAGTAAGAAACAGAACCAGGAGTTGACCTCATGTACTATGTCCAGGTTCAACATTATTTTTACTGTTAACTGTCCTAAAGTGCCAATTTCAAGTAACATACTCCATATTTGTACCCTGACTTATTTGATGTTTTTCTCTCTGTTGCCCCAATGAAAGGGTTTGCTAAGAAATTAACAATCTAAATAAGACTTTGGGGGCACATTCAGTGATTTTAAGTACTTTAGAACATTAATTGTTGATATGCAATGAATGCTGCTAATTATAAATATATCCTATCTGTTCATTATGGATGATGAGATTTTTGCTTGGAAATACCTTGTTAGCAGTTGGGGTTCTCATCCAGGCTTTGGAAATAATGAGACTGAAATTCTTTAAAATAGTCTGTAAATAAGATATTATACTAATCCAGTCTGGCCTCCCCCCATTATCAGACTGAATTAGTGAGGTTTAACTTTATCATGAGTTTTTTTGTTTTTTTTTTTCCCTAGAGAATCTCCAGTTTACAGAATTTATTTGTATATGATTTTAAAGTAAAATTTTTAGGTGTTATTTGAACATAGACATAAGAACCAAAATTTAGTTCTTGCTAATTTCTGGATTTATTTGTATTATTTCCCTTGAGGTGCCTGCAGTTTTTAATTTGAATGTGAATGTTACTACAAGTTGAACCCCACTTCCCCAAAAAAAAAAAAAATCACAGTGTGCTTTAGTAATAATACCAGGAGTGTTGGACTTGGAGTCAGCCCAGCATTCACATCCCAGCTGGACAATTTTTCTAGTTGTGTGACCTTGGGAAAGTCGCATCTCGGGTTCATTTGTAAAAGACTCAAAATATGTGTACTCTCTGCCTGCCAGGGTTGTTATGAGGCTCTTGTGCCATCATGGTGCAGTGGGGAGTCAGGATTTGGAGGTGGAGGACCTGGTTTCAGATCACATTTGACCTCTGAGGTCCAGTCATGATCCTGTGGAGGTCTGTGAAATCCTGACTCTGCCATTTTGCCTACCTGTGTGACATTGGGTGGGTCATTTTGCCTCTCCTGGCCCCTTTTTCCTTCTTTATAAAATAAGAGGATTGGATGAGGCAACGTTAAGGTCTCTTCTAAGTCTGTTAGTATTTTGTCAATACTTGTTAAAGCAGTGCCCCTAAGCAGGATTCTAAGAGCAGATGAGTTGCAGAGCTGGACTATTAGAGAGAATGTTCTCACCCGGAGCTACTCCCGACATTAATGAAATCATAAGTCTAGACTTGAAAATTGTCTAAATGTAAACTATTGTTATATATATATTTTTCCTAATAGCATTTGAAAAATTTGAGTATAAAGAGGCCTGGTTTGGGGGCCAAGAAACTTGGGTCCCAATCTCTTTCACTGACACTAACTAGCCATATGACCATGGGCAACTCAACACACAAATACGTTTAGGGGCAACAAGACTTTACCTTTCTGTGTCTCAGTTTCTTTATGTCTAGAATGGGGGTGATAGAACAATAGATGATCTTCAAGGTCCATCTCAATCCTGTGAGTCAAGTTTTTTGTTTGTTTTTAAAGTTAAACAGTCTAATTCTTAGCATTGGGATAGTGCTTTTTCAAATCTGAGCAAACATTGTTTCTCAACCAACCAAAGGGTTGTTGAATTATAAGGAGTCCAGAAAATGTCAGGGGAAGCCAGAGCCATAGAGTTGTGAACAGTGCTTGGTGGCAGCAGCCATGGGTTGCATTGATGAGAATCAGCTTAGTCTTTCAGACTTCTCAAGATCTTGAGTGCTAAAAGGGATGTAACCCTTCTTCCTCCCTCCTATTCTCCCTTTAGGTGAAGGAGTAGGAAGCATGGAGGAAATAAATAAGTTGGAAAAACAATGTATAATGGGAAAGGGTCTTATGATTTGGTGGAGAGGGAACTGAAATATATATATAGATAGATAGATATGTATGTATATGTATGTGTGTATATGTATATCTGTCTATATCTGTATTTGTTTATTGTCTGCCTGTCTATTTACTGTTAACCAAAAACAGTGTCACAAGTCCATAAGGCATACACTGCAATTGAATTTATTGCAAGAGAAAGACACATGCACATGGGAACTCCCTGTACCAAGGAGCCCAGCAGTGCAGGGAAAGTAAAGTCTTGGTGTTTATGTTATAGGGAACTCATAGGGGAGGGGGAAAGGACTAATCTCCTGTTGAAGGGGAGAAGGAAGGTGATGGCAAAATCCGCATTCTTTTCCCTTGGGAACTGTTAGACCGGGAAGATAGGATAGTGTGCCTATCTACAAGGGTCTCAGTTGCACAAAAAAAAAACTTCTTACTCTAGTGCAGACTGATTGATGTCTGTCTTGACTCCCAAGGACACAGAGGGAGTCCGCCTTGAGGCGCAAACAACAAATTATGTCAGCTCAGAGGGGGAGCTTATCCTTAACACATTTAGGACCTTCTGCATTCTCTAGGTCCAGTATTTCTGGAAAATATGGCAACTCAAGAAGACAGGGGAGTCCTTAACTCTATCTGTCTGCCTGTCTATCTATCTATCTAACCAGCTAGCTCAGACTCAGAAGGGACCCCGGAGGTCATCCCCAGGAATGTACTTCACTCCATCCTTGTCCACTTAGAGAGATTTCCATTGATGAGGAAATCACTGTCACTCACCTTTTAACTGGTAAGGAGTACCCAAAGCTGTACATTGAAAGCTTGATTCCCTTCCCACCAATGCCAGGGCAACAAAGAACATATAAAGCAAATAGCAAACAAACCCATTTATCCAAGCTGATAGCAAATAGAAATCAGAGGAAATACAAATGAGACATCTCAGTTCATCCAAGAGAAAGAGTCCCACATTTCAACCAAGGGGAGAAGACCCAAGTGTAGCTGGGGGATAGGAACATGATTGAGTTGCCAGTTCCTCTATATGTTGGCTTTTTCCCAGAATCTTTCTCTTGCTTTAGAAACCTGAAGAGAATTGAGTCTCATGTCTTCTCTTTCAAAACTAGAAGTCAGAAAACCAAGATCTGTTTCCTCTCCCAAGTTCTTCACAACTCTACCCCTTTCTCTCCCCCTCTCTTCCCTCTCCCCTTTTCTCCTCCCCTCTCTTTCCCTCTCTGCCTCTCTCCTTCACCCCTTTTCCATAGAATACCACTCACTCAGCCTGTGCCCAGTTGATAATTGACATTTAACTTGTTATACACATGTTCTATCTCCCCTACTGTACTTTGAGGTCTTTGAGAAAAAGGAATGTTTTTTAGGATCATGAGAGGCAGGGCTGGACGGAGCCTTAGAGGTCATTCGGTCCAACCCAGTGAGGAAACTGAACCCCTGAGATATTGTGACTTGCTTGAGGTCACATAGGCAGTAAGAAACAGGAATGTGAAGACAGGGTCTCTGCCTCCAAGTTTAAAGTCAGCTCCCTAATGTCCAAACCAGTGCTCTTTACACAGTATCTCCCTTTTATCTCCAGCAACTAGCCTAATGCCTTGCCCTTAGAGGTGGTCAGAAGATGTTTGTTGAGGAAGGGAAAATGTTCTGAAGTAGAAAGAACTGACTTTGGAAATCCCTTTTAAATCAGTGAATCAGTAAAGTATTTTATTGAACGCAGGCCATGTGCTAGCATGGTGTAGTCCTGATCCTGAGGGCAGAAAGCTGGTGTAGGCTTGGAGGAGAAGGACATTTATTTTCATCCTCATCCATTCTGGCGACTTTGTACCTCCCAATTAGAAGAGGCATAAACTATTTCTCACTGTTCCTTCCTACCCAAATGATAGATACCACAGTGAACTTAAAATACTGAGTATGATAATTGAGCATGAATTTTTAAATTCTGCAATTAAAGGACTTTGTTCAAGATACCATTAATTTTGAATTTAGGTGACTACAGTAAAATTGGAGCTCTTTTGGCCATTTTTCCTCATTTTAATTTTTCAGCAAATGTAGATATTAGACTTTATTGTGAGAGAATACTTGTAAGCGGCAGCTGCTTAGCTCCATAGTGCATAGAGTGCTGGGCCTGGAGTCAGGAAGACTCATCTTCCTGAGTTCAAATCTGGCCTCAGGCACTTACTTACTAGCTATGTGACCCTGGGCAAGTCACTTCATCCTGTTTGCCTCAGTTTCCTCATCTGTAAAATGAGCTAGAGAAGGAATGGCAAACCACTCCAGTATCTTCCTCTCTTATTTCTTCTTTTTCTTTCCAAATGGGGTCACAGAGAGTTGAATACAACTGAAAAAAGCTATTGAACAACAACAAAACAACATCTTGTTTTGTTGTAGATAAACCTTTAGACTCTCAATGTGGAGAGCTGCCCCCCAGTCATAATGCAGATCCTGCCTCAACACTTAACTAGCTCTATGACCTCGGGCAAGTCTGTTAGTTTCTCCAGGCCTCGTTTTCTTCATCTAAAAATTGTTCATCTGTATAATAGAAGAATATATCTATGTATAGAAGATATATATAGTTATAGATATGTAATAGAAGAATAAAATTCTTTATAAAAAATAAAATAACAAGAATTTCATAGGGTTCAATGAGATGTAGTCAGTGAGACATGTAAGGCAAATTTTGAATCACTTCACAAATGGCAGTTAAAATAATTATTGTTATTCTGCTAGAGCTTGGTCTTATAGAGGCAGTATGGTTTAGGTTAATGAGTACTGGGTTCAAATCTCAGCCCTTCTACCAGTTGCCCATGTGACTGTGGACATGTCACCCAACCTTTCCTGAGCCTCTGTTTCCTTTTACAGTGAAATCCCTCATTTTTGCCTTGGTATCCTCATTGTCTCCACCTGTGCCTGGCACGTAGTGTTAATAATATCCTCTTATAGATCGGTATGGCATTGATGCTTTTTTCCCCCAATATCCAACACATCTGTCTGGCCCAGAATTCTATGACCCTTTGACATGATCTACTCTTTATAACAACTGTAGGAGGTTGGTAGAACAAGAATTAATTTCTTTATCCATTGTAAAGGATTGATGTCTGTCTTGACTCCCAAGGACACATAGGGAGCCTATTTCTTGGACATTATCCAAGTCAGTGTGTGTATACAGCCAGTCATTGGTAAGACTGGGACTCCTACAATGTGGGGTCAGAGAAAGAAGATTGTAACCAAGTCGTAGGTGGTAGATGTGGGCTAGAAGGGAATTCACCAATCAGATGGTGGGAAGTACCTAAGAAGGCTTGTTGAACTGAGTTGGGCTCTGTTGATTTTAAGCCAGTTTGGTCTGTCTGGTTAGTCCTGACCTGGATTCTGTGGTCAGTTCTTCTGTCAAGGACCCTTGCTATGGAGGGGAATGGGGATACCGAGGAGAGGGATCCCAAATGATCTCAAGACTTAAGATTTGTTCCCTCAGATTATTCAGTTCTGTCATATGTTAAGGCTTAGCATAGGGACCGTGACCAAGCATTTATTAAGCACTTACTACGTGCTAAGCAGGGCAGGTGGATGGCACAGTGGATAGAGCACCTGGCCTGGTGTCAGAAAGAGTCATCTTCATGAGTTTAAATTTAGCCAGAGTCACTAGCTGTGTGACTCTGGGCAAGTCACTTAACTCTATTTGCCTCGGTTTCCTTATTTGTGTAATGAACTGGAGAAGGAAATGGCAAACCACACCAACATCTTTGCCAAAAAAAACCCAAATGGGGTCACAAAGAGTTAGACATGACTAAAATGACTGAACAACAACAAAATATGCTAAGCACTGAGAAGGGGACAGTTATTTATTAAGCACCATCTATGTTCTAGGCACTGTGCTAAGCATTTTGCAGATATTATCTTATTGGTTCTTCACAACTCTGGGAGGTAGGTACGATTATAATCCCCATTTTACAGATGAGGAAACTGAGACAGGCTGGGGTTAAGGGACTTGGCCAGGATCATAGTAAATATCTGAGGCTGGATTTGAACACATTGAGGTCTAACTCACCCTGGCACTTTTATCCATTTTGTGCCACATACAAAAATAAGAGACAACCCATGTCCAAGAAATAGGCTTCCATTTATTGGATCTTCATCTCTACAGTGGATAAAGAAATTAATTCTTGTTCTACCGACCTCCTACAGTTGTTAAGTGGAGCAAATCATGTCAAAGGGTCATAGAATTCCTGACCAGACAGATGTGTTGGACACTGGGGGAGAAAAGCATACAACTCTGCATGATTACCGACAACCCAGTAACTTATACTTTGGGTGAGCTTTTACAGAAAAGGAAAGTCTTATGCTACTGACCTCCCTGTCTTCCTTTACATCCCAACTAAAATCCTACCTTCTACAAGAAACCTTCCCCCACCCCTCTTAACTCCAGGGCCTTCCTTCTGCTAATTGTTTCCTATTTATCTTCTACATAGCTTGCTTTGTATATATTTGTTTACATGTCATCTCCCCCATTAGATTGTAAGCTCCTTGAGGGCAGGGACTATCTTTTGCCTCTCTTTATGTCCCCAGCACTTAGCACGGTGCCTGGCACTTGGTAGGTGCTTAATAAATATTTATTTATTGATTACTTGATCAACCCTGTTCTTGGCACACTGGTTATAGCCCACAGGTACCAAGTGCAACAGAATAAAAAAGAGATGAGCTTAATTTGTTCTATATTTAAAAAAAAAAAAGAGCAAACTCACCCTATTTGTTTGAAAATTAAAAGTCAGTAACGTTGACAAAATATACTCAGTAAGTGCTTATCAATTAAAATAAGATAAAGACTTTAGGGAAATTATTTTTAATGGATTCTGCCATGGTTGGTTTGGTCCATGCTGATTTTTTTTCCCTAAACTTCTCCTTCCTTCTGTTACCCCTCCCTAAGGATTTTGAGTCTTCCTGAAAGTCAACATGAAGAGTAACCCATCACTCTTAAACAGCCCTGCAGTAAAAAAAGAACTGCATGAACTCTGGTAGGAGAGTTCTGTTGCTGATCAAACTATTTCAGGTTCAAGTTTTAAAGGGATATTTGTAAATAACAGTGAATGTGAATGGAGGGATACTGGTTTATCTTGTCAAGTCTCCTACAGTTTTGGAGAAATCACGGGGTTTGGAGTGGGGACATACTTTTTTCCCCCAATAAGTTTTACTGATGCCTTTGCTTTTACATCAGTTTTGGATATATTTATTCCTATTTCCTGTTCTTACCTCCTGGAATTGAACGTTCCCTTGTATGAAAGAGAGAAAGCTAAACAGAAAACAACCCACTGTGGTGACCTTATCTGACAAGGTAGGCATCATTCAGCCCCCATAGTCCCTCACCTCTCTGCCAAAAGGAGAGTGACCTGTTCCACTATCTGTTCTTTGGGGTCAATTTCTTATATCAGTCATTCAGGTTGGTTTTCTCTAAGTGATCTTTTTCATTGACGTTCTTAGGCGTATTATTTCTTCTGTTTATTTCATTCTTTATCAGTTGGTACAGTTCTTCAAGTGTTTCTCCAGATTCCTCCTGTTCTGGTTTTTTTTTGGTTTTATTTTGGTTTCAAGCCTCTTTGCATCTAGAGGAGCATTGCAAATACAGTGCCTTTTCAGTTGTCTTTACTGCCAAGAGAAGGGTGTTGTTTAGGTAATTTGAAAGAGAGTAGATAACCAGGGATTCAGTTGGGCAGTAAGTCCTGAAGTCAGTCACTTAAAAGTTCTCACACTTTATTCAGGTTTCATTTATTGGGTTTATTCAGCTCCAGCAGCACCTGCATGATTACTGACATTTACATAGGCACTTTAAAGTTTGCGAAGCATTTTATATACATTATCTCATTTAACAAACTCCCCCTCCCCCAAAAAAACAAACAAACGAAAAACCCGTTTGGTAAGTACTACAGACATTATTAACTCAGTTTTATAGGCCAGGAAACTGAGGCTCAGAGAGGTTAATGACTTGTCCATGGTCACACAGCTATAAGTATCACAAGTGGGATTTGTAGTGTGAAACTCAAATAGAAACAGATCCCTGCTGGCCAGATGTTGACTTCAAAAGCCAGATATTAACATTATGTTGTGTTGTATTTTTATTTACTTTGTTAAAACATTTCTCAATTACATTTTAATCTCTGATGGAGTTTTGCTGGCTGGTGGGCCAGGTTTGATGCCTCTGCTACAAGCCATGCTACTCCTTTTTCATTACATTTTTTGAGGGCAGAGACTTTCAGTTGTGCCCTTGTATCTCCAGCACCTGGCACTTTGTAGGCATTTAGTTTTTGCTGTAATTGATGGATTTTTTTTTACCTTAGCCCCTGTGGTTTACCTGTACACTCTCACTGGCTCTTTAGTCTGTATTGTTCTTTCTGAGACCTTTCTCTCCGTTTCTTCCATCTCTTGTTTTAGCAGCTATTATCTGTGTGACTTTGGGCTAGTCATGTACTTGAGTTTTAGTTTCTTTCCCTATAAAATAAGGGTGATAATGCTTATACCACTACCTACTTCAGAAGGATCGTTACGGAAAAATGCTTTGAAAGCTTGAATGTGCTAGATAATAATGTGCTGTGGTGGTTGTGATTCATCCCCTTCTCACCTTCTCTCTCTGGCAGAAAAAAAAAGAAAAGAATACATAGTACATTTGCAAATACACTGCTTGTTTCTAAAGCTAGGGTTCTTAACCTTTTTGAAGGGAGATCTGGACCCTTTTGGCAGCCTGTGAACCCCTTCTCAGTAATTTTTAGATGCATTGAATCATGTATATAGGATTATAAAGGAAATCAGTTGTATTGGAATGTGGCTATTAAAATATTTTTAAAAATCTAATCCCTAGGTGTAGAGCCCCTGTCCTGAAGGTCTTGGAGACATTGAGGGGGTGGATGATAGCCTGCCGCTGTTCAGTGTTCATTTCTCTGGCTTTAGGGTTGACATGAATGAGTTGGGGGGAGAGAGGGACGTGGCAAGGAGCTTCTGAACTGTTGCATTTGGGGAACAGAAGAAAGATTGACCTAAGAAGAGGAGCAGTTGGATACCAAGTTGATCTCTCTCCATTGAGCCATGAGAGAGGGGGTTAGAATGGCTGGATGGTGAAAAAGTCAGCTTTTGAAGGCATCAGGTCAAGGACATCCCCTCGTAGACCTCCTCTGGGCGATCTGAGCTGTTGACAATCCCTTTGCACTCTCAGATCTGCTTTTACTTTGGAGTGGTGTCTTCATTGGACCAGATGAAACATCAGCTGGGTTTCTGCCATCTTTCTAACTACCTGGTCCAGAACCTGTCAGTTTCTACTTGCTGTGAATAGATGAAGATTCATGTTCCAAATGACTGCTATGTAAAGAGGCTTCTGAGAGTATCTAATCTTCTTTTGCTTGCCTGCTTTCTTTTCTGATGGCTTCAATGTCTTTTGATACTGATCTGTTGAATTTTTCACTTGAATTTCAGGTAGAGAAACCAGTGCCATTGTAGTCTAGGTGCTTCCTCCATGTCCAGAGTTAATGGGAGCCTTGTGTAATATAAGTAAAACACACACACACACACACGTATGTATATATACATTTATGTGTATATATACACAAACATATATAAACATATTTAAAATATTTATATATGATAGAAAATAGCATATATACATTTTCATAGGGAGTAAACTGTACATCAGAGATGTCAAACATGGAAACCAGATACATAATGAAAATATTTAACAAAATAAATAAAAATACAAGAGAACATAGATGATATTAATATGTGGTTTCCTAAGTTAATGGCTTATAGGGATCCTTTTGTGTGGCTTAGTGGCCCTATTTCTATTTGAGTTTGACATCCTTACTGTGGGTCATCATGGGTCAGGAGGTAGTAGTATATTGATGCTAAACAAGCTTAGCTCAGCTTTATGTTGTGAAATCGTTTTTCAGTCCATGACCTATTTGGGATTATCTTGCCAGAGATACTGGAGTAGTTTGCCATTTCCTTCTCCAACTCATTTTACAGATAAGGAACTAAGGCAAACAGGGTTAAGTGACTTGCCCAAGGTCACACAGCTAGTCAGTGCCTGGGGCTTGATTTGAACCCTTGAAGATGAGTCTTTCTGGTTCCAAGCCTAACACTCTATCCTCTGTACCGCTTAGCTGCCCAAGCTCAGCTAGCTCAAGGCAAATGCTATTTCCATCACAACTGCAGGTTCATTCCAAGCTGGTTACCTTGGCAAAGGGTTGTTAGACTATGCTACCTAAAGCCTGTTCCTTCATAGGGCAGCTAGGTGGGGTAGTGGTTAGAGCCCTGGTATAAAGTGAGGGATTGATCTGGACACATTTTCTTTTCTGTTTAAAAATTTTATTGATGCCTTTTGTTTTTTATACTACAGATACTTCCCAATATCCTCTCTCTTCCTTCCATAAAACCCTTTCTTTTCACAAAGAAAAGTTGTTAAGTAAAACCAAGGGATGGAACATTGGTGTCTGATAGCATATGTAACATTAGGTACCCATAGTCCTCCACCTCTTTGCCAAGAAAGGGATGTGATGTCCTACTTTCTGTAAATATTTTCCAGGAAAATCAATGTTATAAATGGTGGTAGGTATGCCAGGCCAATGAACAATCAATCAGTCGACCTAATTAAGTGCCTCCTGTGTGTCAGGAACAGTCCCAGGAGCTGGAGATGCAGACAAAAAGAAGCAATCCCTCCTCACGAGGGCTTCCATTCTATTGGGACAAGTCTATACACGTAGCATAGTCAGTGACAGGGCCCAGTACCCTTGGGACCTAGACTGTTCCTCTTGGCATATCCTTTTTCCTCTGTCAAATAGTATTTTTCTATGTCTTCCATGTTAAAGTGGAAACAGTACCAGACTTGATGTCTCAAGACCCAGCTCTCTGTCAAGTAGTTATAATAATACTTGGGTTAATCTTATACTATCTAATAGGATTGTTTTAGGAAGGAAGGAAGGATAGAAGGAAGAAAGGGAGAGAGGGACAGAGAGGAATGGAAGGAAGGAAGGTTGAGGGAAAGAAGAAGGGGAAGAAAGAGGGAGAAGGGGAAGGAAAGAAGGAGGGAAAGACGTTCTTATTATGTGCTAGGCACTGTGCCTAGGGCTAGGGATACAAATGTAAGTCAAAAGCAAGGTTCTACCCTCAAGAAGCTTCTGTCCTAATAGCAGAAGAAAACATAAAATGAGATAGAGTATGGAGGTGAAAATGCTTAAAGCCAAGGCATAGTTTTTTAAGTCTGAATGGTCAAACGAGTCTGGGGGGATAATGAAGGTTGGTTGGCTTGGACCCTTCCACGAAATGGAGACCCCAGGAAATTCACCATTGGGCCTGGTGGAGGGATATTCCAATGTGAGAAGGCAGAAAGGGTAGATGGATATTCCAGCATGAGGAGACCCCAGGCGCTGAGGGAAGTTCCAGTGTGAGACATCAGCTAAGGCATAGTTTTGAATTCTTGAAAGTTAGGAACTGGGATGAGTGTATGAGCTATTGCAGTGTGGCACTAATAGTTGATCACTATTAGCGAGAATGTGAGAATCACTATTTGTAACAGTGATGCTAACGGAAAATGCATTGAGATCCATGCCCTGGAGTTTGGTACCTTCACCCCACTTCAGTTCCCTTTTCAGCTCCCTTTTATGTTTTGTCTTTATCCATTAGAATATAAGCTTCTTGAGGCCAGAGACTGACTTTCTTTTTGCTTGTATTCATATCCTTAGCACTTAGCACAGTACTTGACACATGTTAAATGATTAATAAATGTCTTTTTCTTTCTTTCCTTCCCATTAGTTGGGTGAGGAAGCTAGGTCATGCAGGTATGACCTAGAGTCAGAGTCAGAGATTTGAAACCAGATCTTTTGACTCTTCTACCGTGATGGTTGGGGTGAATGGGAGATGAAAGAGTTCAGTAATAGAGCTTCTGATAACATCCAATGAGGGGTGGCTTTTGAAATGGAGCAGACTGTATAAATTGGAAGATGCTCAGATAGAGAATTCTGACCTAAAATGTTTGCTTCATGTAGCAATGACCATAGGGAACATTTCCTGTGCTTTTCTAAGGGAAAGGACTTAGATTTAGAGAATATTAAATTGTTAAATTGTTGACCCAAACGATATGTACTCCAAAGAGCAGCATTGATATACGAAGGCCCTGACAGGATGTCTTTCAGTAACTGGAAAATGAATAGTGAAAATCCATTTTAACTCAAGAAGCAGCTGAATAATTCTGTAAATTGATTTTTACAGAAAAAAGAACGATTGAGTTTCCATCATAAGAAGTACTCAGACTGTGACTGAATGACCAACCTGTCAGCAGTGTGGTAGAGGGAGGAGGACCATCAGTGAGTGTCAGGTGGGAGGTTAGAACAGGTGATCCCCGACTAAGGTTCTTTCTTGTTCTGTGGGAACGTTTGATAGTTAAAATTAAAAGAGCAAACAAAAAACTTTGAATCTCAGTTTTTTGGAGCTGAGACAGACCTTAGAGATCTCTTAGCCTAACCCCTCCATTTTACAGGTGAGAAAATCAAGGCCACACAGAATTATTGGCAGAGTAGGAATTCTAATACAAAGTAATTTGACTCAAATCAATCATAAAACTCAGTTACCGGAATACAGGTAGAGTTTATGGTGGAAATTAAGAAGAAATTATGAGACAGCCGCACACAAGCCAATATTAGACTTAGGTGTCCCATTTCATTTTAGTTGTTAATTGAATAGTGAACACCCCACTCAAGGTCCTCTGACTCGGGTCAGTCATAAAATTCAGTTACCAGAATATAGCTGGAGTTTATGGTGAAAATTAACAAGTAATTATCAGAGTCACAAACAAGCCGACATTGAACCTGCGTGTCCCATCTCATCTCAGTTGTTAATTGGATAGCAAGGATGCATTGGATAGAGGGCACATTTTACTCTTAAAAAATTCCAGAAGAGCTATGGCGTAAGATTCTCTTATTTTTACAACCTGACCCTGTCTTGTCAATGAACCGAGCTGTCTACACTTTGAACATAGGTGGCCCTCAAAGTCCCAGAACTTTCAGAGTCATCAACTTGGTTCAGGGAATGAGTTCCCCAGAGAAACACATAAAATAGAGTCCTGCTGCTAGTTTGCAGAGATCAGTGTGCACCATTGCTAAGTGGTCCCACATCACCTATACCTGGCTATAAGCCCTTTGCCCTAACATTGCTGCTGTGTCAAGCAACCTAATTTCTAAAGGTAGCTTGGGTCAAGATGGGTTCTCTGAGCTGGAAAACATTTCTTAAAAGAAAAATACCCTACCTTTGAAAATGAAGGCTTTCAGGCAATCTACAAAACTCCTCTCCTCTTTAATAGGAGCAAAAACCGAAAGGCTACCTGCTGCCCTATTTTGCCGGGCGTCATTATTACCTGTCATCCTTGTGTCCCGTCTTCAGATCCATCGGCTGTACTCAAGTCGCATTACTGCTAAATTATTGGAGGAACATTAAGTTTTTTTTTCCCTTGACAGTGTCTTCCCTTCATTTTTTTCTTACCTTGTCACCTCTGTGAGTAATCTTAATAATACCATTGTCAGAAACAGATCTTCGTCTTATATCAAATGAGATAAAAGTCAAATCTCCAAAATTATGAAGACCCAGAATCTTTTAAATCTAACCAGGGATAGAATATATCCTGTTAATTTGTCAGCCTTCTAGGTGAACCGCCTACACAAGACAGTAAGGATTAATCAAGCAAGGGAGAATTTTGAAAAATATATTTTTCTAATTATGCAGTGTCTTCACATTGGTCCAGGGTTAATGCAGAGCTGAATTCTGAGAGTCAGTAACAAGAAAAGAGACTCAAGCATACGAATTGTCTTATAATTACCTGAAAAGAAGATTTTCCTTCTGGCAATAAAGCTTTTAAAAGTATTAATCTGATATTTTTGGCATCTAATTTCTTGCCTTTTAGATAATTTGGGGAAATAATTGAACGGTTTTATATTATTCTCTGTTCTTATCAAATAAGCATTAGGTATTGTTAGTTTCATTTGGGCATTATCGCTTAGCTATTTCTAAAGAATTGGAGCTAAAATGCTTTAGTAATTGGTCATATTTTCACAGATTTAAAGCATCTCATGAATATTTCAAGGATGCTGTGCCTTCTTTGGTACACTTGACCAGCATGCCTCCTGAGGATACAAAAAGCCTACATTTTTCTTAAGATCACTAGGAAAGTCACTTTCATCTGCCTGGTTTTTGTCATCAGACTTGTTTACAATGCTTACCACAGTGATACTTGGGAATTCCAACTGAGAATTAAGGTTGCTTAGCAAAATAGGAAGATAAGTCTGTTCCTTAGCTTCTTAGCTTTGGGGGGGAATATTTATTTGTCGAATTTCACTGGAGTGGCCTCAAGATGCAGATTTCCTGCTGGCTGCTCATAAAGAAGGGACTGGGGAGGCGAAGTCAGGAGGAGAGATAAAGATTTGAAAGCCTTGAATGGGGAGGCCGATTCTTCAAGCAGATGACTAAAGGGGGAGAAATGCTATTAAAGCTTAGGACTGTGCTTTGGGAAATCCCCACAGTGGTGGGGGAGGAGGGAGTTATCAGAGGGTGATCAGAGAAGTAGGTGGACGTCCAAGCAGGTATGCCCTGCCCAACTCTTCATGACCCTATTTGGGATTTTCTTGGCGAAGATGCTGGAGTGGTTTGCCATTTCCTTCTGTAGCTCATTTGACAGAAGAGGAAACTGAGGGTTAGGTGACTTGCCCAGGGTCACACAGCTAGTAAGTGTCTGAGGCCAGATCTGAACTTAGATCTTCCTGACTGCAGGTCTGGCACTCTATCTACTGTGCCACCTACCTAGCTGCCCTATTCTTTTTTAAATTTTGTTTTGTTTTTGGCAAGGCAGTTGGGGTTAAGTGACTTGCCCAGGGTCACACAGCTAGTAAGTGTCAAGTGTCTGGTCTGAGACCAGATTTGAACTCAGGTCCTCCTGACTTCAGGGCCAGTGCTGCATCCACTGTGCCACCTAACTATCCCAAGCTGCCCCATTCTTGAGGCTAGAAAGCACTAAAATGGAGACTGGTCACCAAGAGCAAAGGAAGCACAGATGTCTGGAAGGATGAGAAGAGAAAGTGTTAATGGATTTAGTGTGAAAAGAATAAGCACTTTCGTAGTGCCTACTATGGGCCAAGTACTATACTAAGTGCTTTTCTTTTTTCAATCCAGTATTAGCTCATTTAATCTTCACAACAACACTGCAAGGTAGGTGCTATTGTTATCTCCATTTTACATGGAAACTGAGGCAAACAGAGGTAGAGTGACTTGCCCAGGGTCTCACAGTCTAAGACTGGATTTGAACTCAGGACTTCCTCAATTCAGGCCCAGCACTCCATCTGTGCTATGGATGGAATTGAATGTAAGGGGAAAAAAAAAGACAAAAAGTATCTGACCACAAGAAACTTAAATTCTGGGGATAGAACATGGAGAGAGATAAGGAGTTATAGGATAATTTGAAGGAAGAAGCACATTGCCTGCAGGAATCGGGGAAGGCTTCCCAGGTATGAGGTAACATCTGAGCTCAGTGTGGAACCGGCATAAGCAATCAGACACAGAATTGAGGAATGTATGCAGCACATTCCAGGCATGGGGGAAGACTTGGGCAGATGCTCCAGGGTGGGAGATGGTGTGTGGAATTTGGGCAGTGACCAGCAGTCCATTTTAGGTGGAGCAGCCAGAGTAAGTGAAGGCTAGCCAGAAAGAGGGGTGGCAGCCCTTGAAAGGGCTAAGGAGTTGGCATTTTATCATAAAGAAGTCCCTGAGGATATGGGGGATCAGGGGAGTGACATATACCTGTGTCTTAGGATTATCTTGGCAGCTAAGCAAAGCGTTGATTAGGAAGGGGAGGAGAGCATGGAAACAAAGAGATCAGTTAGGAGACTTTTGTAGTAGGGCAGTTAAGCCATTATTAGGGCCTGAAGTGGTCTGGACGTATGTGACACCTGCTGTGGTTGTAATATAAAAGTTGGGCAGGGTGTCAGAAGGGGAGACAGATGCAATTCAGGATACATTTATTTAAGTACCTATTAACTGCCAGAAAGGGCAGCAAGGTGGCGAAGTGGATAGAGCATCATGCCTGGAGTCAGGAAGACTCATCTTCCTGAGTTCATATCTGGCCTCAGACACTTACTAATAGTGTGATCCTGGGCAAGTCATTTCACCCTGTTTGCCTTAGTTTCCTCATCTGTCAAATGAGCTGGAGAAGGAAATGGCAAACCATTCCAAGAAAACTCCAAAAAAGGGGTCACGGTCAGACATGACCGAAAATGATTAAACAAACAACCAAATGCTAGACGCTGTTCTAGTTATTGGGGTGTAAACACCAGAAACACAGACCCTGACCCATCGAGAGATAAGCAGAGGCATCAGTGGTCAGTATGTGCTCATATATCAGGCAAGAGAACTGTTTGTTGCTTCAGCTCTTCTAGTGAACTAAAGATTAGACCAAAACTTAGATTAGAAAGGATTTGGTGGGAGGGCTTTGGTGTCTCTCTCTTTCTCTCTCTCTCTCTCTCTCTCTCTTTCTTTTTTAATTTAAATTTTATTTTGAACTTAAAAACCAATAAAGGGTATTTGCACATACATAGTAGAACAGAAAAAGAAGATTGGACATGAAATAGCAGGTCTCTATTATGTTCATTTGTTTTCACTGCTAATTGCTATGAGAGTGCAAACCCAGAGTTGGAGGAGTCATGTCAACAAGCATTTATTAAGCACTTACTGTGTACCAGGCATTCTGCTGAGTGTAGGGTATACAAAGAAAGGCAAAAACACATCCCCTGCCCCTGTATAACTCAACTTCAAATGGGGGGGAGATGCTGCATGCACACAGTTGTGTACATTAAAGGCACACAGAGCAAATACAAGGAAACCTCAAGGTGAGAGGAGGTCACAAGGAAAGGCCTTTGGCAAATGGTGGAATTTGAGTGGAGTTTTGACGGAAGCCAGGGAGCCCAAGTGAGTCTGGAGCATATTCTAGACATAGGGAGATGGCATACCATGGGGGAGGAACAGCAAGATGGCGGGTCACAAGCGTGGGTGATGGGGAAGATGGCATCACCCGCAATAGACATAAAGCCATTGTAAGGTAAGGCTGGTTTTGGGAGGAAAAGGTCATGAATCCTGTTTCAGACATGCTGAGTCTGAGATGCTAATGGGACATCCAGGTGGATTGAATTGGCCACTGGATTGTCCAGCGGGCAGTCAATGGGACCGATACTCAAGAAAGAAAAGAATGTTGGACTTACTACTTTGGGTGTCTTCTGGTCTAATCCAGCATTTATTAAGCTCCTACTATGTGCAGGGCACTGTGAACTAGTTACTAGGTATACAAAGAACAGCCCCTTGTCTCTTCTCAGCCCAGTGTGGTTTTGTCACTTATCAGGTTCATTTGATCAACATGTTGTTGATCAGTTGTTTCAGTCGTGTCTGACTCTTTGTGACCCCATTTGGAGTTTTCTTGGCAACGATACTGGAGTGGTTTGCCATATCCTTTTCCAGGTCATTTTACACATGAGGAAACTGAGGCAAACAAGGTTAAGTGACTTGCCTAGGGTCACACAGCTGAGAAGTGTCTGAGGCTGGATTTGAACTTGGGTCTTCCTGTCCCTGCACTCTATTCATTGCACCACCTAGCTGTGGCCCTTTTGCTCTGATAGAACTCAGTTGCATAATTACAGGAATTTATTTCAATTCAACTAATATTTGTTAACCTCCTATACTGTTTAAGGCACCAGGAGTACAAAAATGAAAAATTACCTAGTTCCTGCCTTCAGAGAACTTAATTCTTTTGAGGTTTAAACACAATGGAAAGCAATGATGGCAGTAAAGATGGAACTGTGAAGAAGAAAGCTTACCTAACATTTTAAAAAAAAAAAACTAATGTTTTATTGATGCTTTTTGTTTTCAAGGTCACAGTCCTATCCAGATAGCCCCCATCTCTTGTAGTCTTCCCCTTATGACAAAGGAAAACAATTAAGTGCAACCAACTACAAAATGGCAGCACCTAAGCCCATAGTCTCCCACCCCTCCACCATGGAAAGAAGAGAGTTGCATTTTCTCTTTACAGAGATCCCTAGAACCCAAGAGAGATTACAGAGCAAATGACCAGGAATGATGTGATTTGAGGGATTCACGTGCTGTTGACTCAACCCTGGAATGAAACGACATGTACTGTATCTCTTTATTAAGGTAGCTTTTTTGCCTTTTTCCAGATTTGGTGCTCACTTAGACAGCTGGGAGCCTTTGTGTCCCACAGAGGTAGTTTCATGTATTTCCAAGGATCACACCGATTTCAAGGTTTTCACATTGCCCAGCCGACCATGTTCTCAATAGGGAGGGTTTTACATTTTAACTCCAGTTATTTTGCGGCTAAGTGAAAGGAGGCCTATTTATAATTCTCTGCCTTATTGCCTATAAACCACAAGTTTCTTTCTATGCAGAATTGTAAAATGCTGCTTGAGCTGTGAGGATCTATTTCATATGGTAATTTCCATTAATGAGTCAGGACATAGAAATGTTAAATTTTGCCCCAAACTGCCTAGTGTGAATTGAGGGAAGACTGTTGTAGTTAGTGTTGACAATTTCTTCTGGTGATTCAGAACACAATATAATTGTGTCCATAACCTGTTTAATGTTCTGAATAGAAAGTAACCCAAAATGTATTTTGTTGGTAGAGGGAACCTCACTTTGACATTTGGATTTAGGAAGTCTAAACTTTCACCATCAATTATTGGGGCGCTCATTTCTTCCCTTATTCATTCAATAAATATTTAACATCCATTGTGTTGATAGCATTGCATTAGGCTTCAAGGGAGTTCCAAAGAGCAGAGCAGACAGGGCTCTGCCCTCCAGGGGGGCATAAAAGACAATTACATTTAATTGTTTCTAACAACAAGCATTGCATAGTCTCTGCACCAAACTTCTTGGCCTCGTGGGATGGGGAGATGATTGTGCTCTAGGCATTTCTTAGGAGGAAGGCATGTTGGGATGGAGCTCCTCTTTCCTGTTGGAAGCAAAACCTTTACTTCTTTTTTCAGACATTTCTGGGCAGTTGAAATGGTGTAAGCCTCTATTCAGTCCATCAGTTTTGTAAGCCTTTATCAGACAGGCAGGCCAGCAATGTGCATTTATGAAATTGTGTGCCAGGCACTGAATTGTGTTCTGGGGATACAAAGAAAGGCAAAAACAGACCTCTGCCCTCAAGGAACTTACAGTCTAATGGGGGAGACAGTATACAAATAACTCTATGTATATCCAAGATATATATATATAGCATAAGTGGAGGGTAATATCAGAAAAGGAGCTAGCAGTGGAGGGAGGGGTAAAGGCATCCTGTAGAAGGTAGAGAAGGAGCTGAATGTTGAATAAGGTCCACAAAGCCAGGAGTAAGGAATGAGAGCATTTCAGGTGTGGGGAACAGCCATTAAAAAGCTACTGAAGGGGCAGCTAGGTGGTGCAGTGGATAGAGCACCGGCCCTGGACTCAGGAGGACCTGAGTTCAAATCTGGCCTCAGACACATAACACTTACTAGTTGTGTGACTCTGGGCAAGTCACTTTACCCCAACTGCCACACACACACACACACACACACACACACACACACACACACACAGCTAGAGTTGGGACATTTACGTGTGTGTGTGTGTATACATACGTACATACATACACACACACATAACATCTGGGAGGATTAAGAAGGCTTCATGTATTCTGAGTTACAAGTCAGTCCAACTCAGGCCAGCCCCTTCTTCCATTTTGGAACAGTTAACAAAAGGTGGTTGGCTCAGCCATAGCATAAAATGGCTATTTGGATAGACAGCGCCCCTCATCTTCATGTGGAGATGAGTGTAGGCAAAGTGAGGTGACTCCAATGCCAGTAATCAAAGGACTCCCACATTGTGGGTCTTTTTATGTCGTCAGGTGCCCAGGAAGTGACTTTAGTATGGCCACCAGGAAGCTTCATAGGAAGTACAGCTTTAGCTTTGATGTATGGGCCACTCATGTCAAGTTTTGTTTCTTTTCAGGGAAAGAGGTATGCCCTCCTTCATGCAACAAATATTTATTTAATTTTTTGCTACGTGTAAGCCTGACCAAGGCAATATGAGGAATACAGAAAGGAATAGCAGTAGATGCCTTACTTTTTTTTTTTCCAGCTAGGTAATGTTAAGTGCTGCCCCAATGCCTTTTTAATTTGAAGAGACAAATTGTAAATGTATAAAACCTTAAGGAATAGAATGAAGTCAGAAATAGAGAGAAGGGTCCCATCTGCCTCAAAATACTTATGGTTGTAGGGCAAAAAATTGTAAATTAACCAGATGCCCATCATTTGGGGAAGAGGTAAAGAAATTATGGAACCTCGATGCAGTGGAATATTACTGCATCTTAAGAAATAATGACTATGAAGGACAAAAAAAAAATGGGAAGACTTACATGAACTGATGTGGAGTAAGAAGGTAGAACTTAGAAAACAGTATATGCACACTGACCACAGCAGTGTAAATGTCAACGAATAAAAAATTGAAACAAAAATCTATGTAATTATAATGACCAAGCTTGGCCCCAAAGAAGAGAGATGAGTGTGAGGGGCAGCTCGGTGGTACAGTGGATAGAGATCTGGCCTTGGAGTCAGGAGGACCTGAGTTCAAATTTGGCCTCAGGCACTTGACACTTAACCAGCTGTGTGACCCTGGACAAGTCACTTAACCCCGATTGCCTCACTAAAAAGCAAAAAAAAAAAAGAAGAGAGATGAGTATGTATCTTCTTCCTTACTTAGCGTTAGTAGGGAGGGCATGAGTGTAGAACACTGTTTATTTTGTTGGAAATTGTTTGATTAGCTTCACTGAAGTACTTTTTTTCTTTTAAAAAATAAGGGATGGTTCTTTGGGTGAATAGGGGAGGGATATATTAGGAAATTAGAGTAATGTGATGAAATAAATCAGTAATTAGGTTAATTTTTTTAACTTAGTAAGTTTTTTAAACTTTAAATTTTTTTTAAAGTTAAAAAGTTTAGCAGAGGAGTAGATAATATAGTGCCAAATGAATCGTATAGACAGAAGTGCTGTGGGTTTAGAGAAGGGAGAAAGAGGCTTGATGGAGGAAAAGTTGGACTTTGGCTAGACCTTGAAAGATGGATTAGATCTGGTCAAGTGTCATTCTGTCACACTGGCAGAAATGTCAGATAGTCAATAAAGGAACATTTATTAAGTGCCTGCTATGTTCCAGGCACTCTATTAAGTGCTAGGGATACAAAGAAAGACGAAAGACAGCCCCTACTGTTGAGGAGATCACAATATAATGGGGGAGAGAAAAATTAGCGAAATTAACCCTATTTTTGAAACCTTCAAGGACTGTTCAGTTGGTAAAGAATTTAGATTTTTCATTGTCACTGAATTTACCTGATACAAGCGTTTAAATAGAGACTCCTTTGAAAAGAAAAAAATAAGAGATATTAGCTGAAAAACATACGAATTGTAGATCACACACAGGTGTTATGCAAGCTCATTTGAGATAAAATGTAGCCTTTATGTGGACCAATGCAGTCTCTCTTCCCTTATTTTTCTCCCTTTTATTCTATCTCCTTTTTCTTTTGAGGAAAAAAAAAAGGTGTATTTACTCAGCTGAACTGTTTGTTGTACATTCTTATAGTTCTTGGGTATATTTTAAGTGTTTCTGGGATGAGTCACCTGGGAGGTGAACCCAGTTCCTCAAGAGAGAAATGCTTAGCTTTACTTTCCAATTCTTTTGTTAAAAAAAAAACAAACTATGTCTTATACTCTTGACCATAATAATATTCTTACATATGCATGTAAATTCACAAGTGAGCCATTTTCCATAGACATTTGGGGTCTCTAAGGTATTCTGAAGCCATGGGTTATTGTAACACTTAGGGTAGGTAAAAGTGCTTGGCCTTGGGCCTTGGTATCTGTTGTAGGTACTTAAAACCCAGCAGTGCCACTGTGGCTGATGATTTTGTTGCTAATTACCAAACTGGTCAGACCACTTGGCTTTATTTGCTTTATTTGGTGATCTTGGGATGCCTCTATTTACTGATTTTTAAAAATTGTAATCTTCATCATTCAGGTGATTGATCTTGTATAGGATACAGCTAAAATAACTTTATCAATAACAATATATTCTTCATGACCTGGAGTATTGTATTTCCCTCTCTCATCGTACAGTGTGCCATGCTGAACTGAATGCCATTATGAACAAAAACTCAGCAGATGTGAAGGGTTGCACCATGTATGTTGCCTTATTCCCGTGTAATGAATGTGCTAAACTCATCATCCAGGCAGGTAAGAGCTGGTGCCAGGTTGATTTGTCACATATGCATTGCTGTCTGCTCCTGAGTACCTCATCACAGATGTATTTTATTTTAAATTGCTGTTGTTTAAATCTAAATTAATTGCGCTATCAACTTTGCAGGAGATTTTCCGTGTTTTGTGTTTGAATGGTGCCAGGTATTCTAAGACTAATTGTATCCTCTGTGATTCTTAGCATGTTTTTAATTTAGGTTTGCAACTTCTTAAACCGCTGAGCTGCCAAAGAACAACACCGACATTGAATATAATTACTGTCAATTTACTGTACTCTGACATATTATGCGTAGATTAGGGGGGGAAATGAACTTCTGTCTGAAACAAGGTCAGTTGGGAGCCTCTCCATGAAATTTTAATTTGTATGTAATATAGGGTAGATATTTGAAGATTTTAAAATATCTTTGTTCAGAAATGTCATAAGACTTATATGATCCACCTTTAATTTTTCCTCTTATTACAGCTGCTGTAAATCTGTGTTCTTGCAGCAAGGGTGCTGCTTGGAACGTTTCTCCTTCTTCAGACTCTGATATCCAAGTATTGAGCTAACTACAGTATACTTTATCTCTATAAAGCTCTCGACTTGAGTCCTAAACACTTATCATGTTGGCCAGATGTGTGGCTTAAAGGGCCTGTTTATCATGTGCCTCCATGTGGGGGTATTGAAATCAAAAGCCTCATGTTGAAGGGCTCTTATAAAAATACCTTTCTGGCCTCCTTTTGTACTTTCCCTCGGATTTTATTTTCTCCAGACTGTATTCTCCAGAGGGATCAATGGAAAAGAAGCAAGAATAAAAAAAAGCATAGTCTTGTTTATATGTGGGTAGGAAAAAACGGGGACCATGCTAGCACAGATGGGGTGCTTTCCAGCTTGGTATTGTCAGAAGGGGATGAGGACAAGTGCGTTCTGTCTGCTTCCAAGGAACTAGTTTGAAATAAACACATCTATACCTCTCAAGCTATAAAACATTGGAATTGGAAGTATTTTGGCACTTATTTCTAAATCAGAGACTCTTAAACTTTTTTGGGTCATGGACCTCTCTGGTGGCCTGATGATGCAACCAGCTGGGGCTGGTTGGGATTTCCTAGGTAGGCTCTAAATCTACAGTATCTTATTGCTTCAAGTTAGGTCCTTCCTTAATATAGTGTACCTACTTGTGTTAGACCTCAGTTTTTTCATCCATAAAATGAAGGAGTTGGACCAAAGCTGACCTCAGCTCTAAATCTTTAATCCTATACCTAAAATTCAGTCATCATCTTAAACCTTAAATGTTTTAATATGTTTCCATTTCACATTAGTGGGGTAGAGGTGGGACTCTAAGTTTGTTATTGGGAATATTGTGCACTAACTTTTCTTTTCTATGTCAGAGAATAAAAGATAGGGATTTTTGCTCGTGAGAATTGGAATTTTCTGTAAGTTCCCCTTACAAAGTGTAATTAATCAGATACTACAAGGACTCCATCTGTTTCTGTAAATCTTATATATTATTTGTATCTGCATTTCCTAATGGACTTTTCCACATTATCTCTTAAGGTATAAAAGAAGTTATTTTTATATCTGACAAATACCACGATAGTGATGAAACCACAGCTGCAAGAGTCCTGTTTGACTTGGCCGGGATTAAATTCAGGTAAAAGGACAAACTTTTGATGGATGTGAGGCTTTTATTTTGTTTGTTTGAGTTCTGAAAAATCTCTCTTCCTAATGAAGAAGTTTATTTGACTTGCATCAACATTGGAGTATGCTCGCTAATTCCTCTCTGGGATACCTGACTTTCTTTGCTTTGTTGGGGCTTTTGAAATGATGGGAACACTGTCAGTGTAATAAGAATCTGAACAATGTCATCGAAAGAATAGATTTTTAAAAGCGATGACAGGAGCATCTGAAGGCAATCTGTTTAACAGTCTTCAATTCCAGTAACTTTCTAAGGCTTCAACTAATTATTCTAGGAGGGGGGGATTTATAAATTCACAGAGTTTTACAATATTAACATAAGACCTTCTTAAGTTTTGCAAATATAACAAATGTGGCATAGAAAATTTAGGATGAAAGCAGCCTGCTAGGTTGAGACACCCAGGAATTCCTACAGCGGTATTTTAAATTGAGGTTTGAAGTCATTCAGTTATTTCTTGCCTTCAAAAGCTATGTGGATTTTGATCATCATCTTGGCTGGGCAAAATAAGAATATAAGATGTTTTACTTGTGAGCTAGATCAGCCACCTGGATTCTTGGGGAAAAGTTAGTTGAGCCTTTTTTGAGATGGCAAAGCTTAAGGAAGTAGCTCTGATGCCATGGATGGTTTATAATGGTCAGCAGCATAATCAACAGTGGGCTTGAGGTAATGACCTAAGGTCTTTGCCTATTACATTAATGGTTAGGGATATGGGCTGTGCTTAATGAATTTCCTGAATTAAACAGTGCAATGCCTTATGAGACTTTAACTCCATGTTATTTGCATAATTCTTTGTTTGCTGTCTGATCCAAAGAAATAAACACAGTCCCCAAATAGTCTTTTTTTAATTGCTGGGGGAGATTTGACTTTTTTTCAGTGTTTGGGTCTCATTTTAATTTTATACTTGCAAGTATAATTTTTAAATGACTTTCTATTAAAAGTTCATTGATTTATCTGCCCCTATGCAAGAGGTAAAGTAAAATTTAAGACTCTTGAGCCACCAGAAATACCCTTTTAAACTTACTGCAAAATTTGTTAGAAAATGAGATAAATTTGGGAAGAAAGCCAGTAATCTGATGTCATATCCTGCAGCTCACTTGTTAGAAATCCTTTGACTCCCTGTTAATTCACAAACTCCAAAAGTTAAAGAACACACAACCTAAGCAACCCTGTGTGTCTTTTTGTCTTTACTGTTTTTGTCCATTTTTCTCTCAGTATGGTGCACTCTAATTGGCTCAGATAAAATTTCAAGCAAAACATAGAGCATTTTTTTCCTTATAGAAAATGTTGGTTAAGCCAAAGTAAACAAATTATTTTAAACTACTCATGAAATAACATCTTTATATTTTTCTTCTTTTTTTTTCATGTTTAGGAAATTCACACCCAAGTATGGCAAGATTGTCATTGACTTTGATTCAATTAACAGCCAACCAAAAAGTCAAAAGCCTCAATGAGTTACGTCTCATTAAAACTCTAGAAGATTGGGATTATCCTCTTCTAAGAAGCTGCTAATGCCTTTCATCTTGAAGTTACCCATAACTTTTTAATAGGCAGTACAGCAAAAGTAGACTTCTAAAGAAATCCTCAAATCTTCCTTACTGTCTCTCTGTGTCATAGAATCTACATCTGTTTAAACTATTGATTTGTGATTCGAAATGGAGAAACATCTATAGCATAGGCATATATAGCATAGGGGTGTTTCTTTTCTTCCTTTCCCAGAAGAAAACAGGGCAGTGAAAGGAGTCAGAGGACCTGGATTCATATCCTGACTATGCCATTTACCACCTACTGTAAATTGGGTGAATGACTTAATCTGTTGGCCTCTGTTTTCTCATCTGTAAAAATAACATGTTGGGCATACATGATCTGTGGCTCTATGATAAGAGCCCCTTATTGTTACCCTGGTACCTATTCACTGGGGCTGGTTGGGATTACTGAGATAAATTCTATGCCATCTTATTGCTTCGGTTTTCACTAATATGCAGTGTGCTTACTTGTGCTAGGAGAACAGATAAATAATTGTTGTTGTTTTCTTAGCAGGGATGAGCAGACACACTGTGTTGAACATCTATCCCAATGAAGTAGAACATGGAAGTGCCCCTGTTAAAAACAGAGGCTCGTCTTATGGTAGCTTCAAAATAGTGCTGGGAGAAGGTCACCAAAAAAAGATGACAGTCCCATATTTAGGATTGCTGGTTTGTCTTGTTAGATCCTAACAGAGGGGCATTGCACCATATCAGTAAATACAGATTGAGTGCTTACTTGTATGATCATTTACCAGTTATCATTTACATTAGTCACAAGATCTGAGCAGAAACAGCTGGTTTTTTTGTGAATCATTTTACGTCTTCTTGTCAGACACTGCATTTAATTCACCTTGTTCTTCAAAGTTCCGTGTACTGTCCGTTGTTAGGAATAATTTGTTCCTGACTCTCAGAACACTGTTAATTGTTTGTAGGTTTAAGGTCAAGGACTCATAGGATTTCATGTTCAAGGAGCTTCTGATATTTCTTAATCCCACCATTCATTTAACAGATGAGGCAACTGAGGCAGCAGGAAGAGAAATGACTCACTGAGGTTCACCCAGGGAATAATATCAGAGTTGGTATTCTGACCCATAACTCCAAATCCTTTCTCCTTCCTCTTTTCATCTCCTGGAAACTGTGTCTGCACACCAAGGTTGAGTTCTGTCTGTCCTCTTGCAGACCATCTTTGTTCAGCATCTGGGTTACTCTCTAACATGAGATTGAATTTAAAATAAAAGCACTGAGCCCATTTGGAGGCAGCCTGTTCTAGCTAGAGTGGTGACTTGGGCATATTTAATCAAACTGGCTCATTGCCTTTGTCTTCAAAAATATTGCTTAACCAAACAGCCTCACTAATCAGCACCAGGCTTGGGAATGCATGTCAGTGCACCTTGTCTTTTATCTAATTTAATTTTTTATTAGCTGTGTTTAGTACCTTTGTTTAGAAATGACTCTCTTCTCTTGGAGAGTATTACTTGCTCTCTTTTAAAAAAAAAAAATAAAGCATTATATTCTGCTGAACTTTTATCGTCTCCAAGGTTTTTGTACTCCATATTTTCAGTCATTATGCAATTTGGCGTTTTACCAGTATTATTAAAATCTTATTAAAATCTACTAACTGAAGTATGCTCATCATTATAGTATCATATTGTATGCTTAATTCTACAATTCCTGCCATGCTTGTTAGTGGTGCCTAGAGCACAAGACAAGACACTGTAATGTCTGCTATTCAGGTTTCTAAGTTGCTGTTCATTCAAGCTACTAACATTGGGAAAATCTGGAGGTGATGCCTTTTCCTGGGCTAGATTTTAAAAATCAATAAATAAGTCTTCCATGAGGTATTTGTATATCTTTGGAGTAGGGCCCAGAGCCCTGCCCTTGGAAGAGAAAGTTGTTCTTTGCTTCACCTACCAAGTTGGACTGCCTTTGGGGATGGGACTCAAGTGAAAAACAGCAGTGAAATAGAAAAGGACTCCATTTCAGTAATAGTAACTTATTAAGCTCTTACTATGTGTAAGACACTAGGCCACTGTGGTGCCATATTTTCAAATGGACTACATGGGCAAGAATGAACGTTAGAGTATGTAGGGTTAAGCAAGGAAAACTGAGTCCATTGCCTTTGCTAAGCAAGGACTAGATTTTTCCATTGGGCACCAATATGTGACCTGGAGGTCACCAGCGTTAACAGAATGCAAACTATTTTGGATTCCTTCAGTTAAAGGCAGAAAATTGTCCTAGTTCTAGGCCAGCAACCCAGAGTGTAGAAACCAAAGACACACCTCTTTTCTCTGGGTCTGCTATATCTTAACCAGGTCAAATCAACAAGTATTACTAAGTACCTACTATGTGTCTAGCACTGTGATAAGTGTTTGGGATACAAAGAAAGGCAAAAGATAGTCTCTAATTCTCTGGTAGCCCACAGTCTAATGGAGAAAACAACATGCAAACAAAGTACATACAAGATGTAGATGGGATTCATTGGAGATATCTCGGGGAAGTACCTGGCATTGAGGAGCACCAAGAGAGTATTCTTGCAGAAACTGGGACCTTAAGTAAGACTTAAGGAAGCCAGGAGGCAGAGGTGAAGAGGAGAAAATACCCAACATGGGTCATGGAAAATGCAGAGTCAGTAGGTGGAGTCTCTTATGCAAGGAGGCCAGAGTATGCTGAAGGGAGAGTAGGGTGTAAAAAGACTGTAATAAGGTATAAGAAGATTAGGGCTTGGATCCTTCCCCAGAACAATGGGAGGGGATAAGTGATGGCAGAGGGCTCAGGAGAGGAGACGTTGATCTTACACATTGCACTTGTATGGGCCAGGATTGGAAGGAAATTGATGGAGAAAGGTGAACAGGTGCTTCCTGTTCACCTTTTTCTCTGTGAAACACCTCTGACAATGCTCTCCAGCCATCCAAAAAGTGAAGGGAGCTCAACCAGAAGAAGAGATTACACAAGGTTAACAACATTGTGAAAATGAACGGCTGAAAGACCTAAGAACACTGCTCAACATAGTGATTAATGGTGACTGGAGGACCAGTGATGGAAAATCCTGTCCACCTCCTGACAGAGAGGCAATGGACTCAATATGCTGAATGAGACCCATTTTTTTTTTTTAGACATGGTCAATATGAGAATTTGTTTGTCTTGACTATATATATTTGTTACAAGGGTTATATTTTTCTTCTACTTTAGGAGATGGGTTGAAGTTGAAAGGGAGAGGAAATAAATGCTGGTTAATTGGAAAGGCTCCTTTTTTTCACTGATCCTCTGGTGGGCTTAATTCATCAATGATTATAGACCCTTGAGGAGGGAGTCTGAGGAATTGTAGCGCTAGGGAACTCTTTGCCCTATATGTTCTTTGAAGGGCTGGGTGTTGTCTTTTCTCGAGTGTGCTGGTCCTTCTAGGGAATGGAGGCCCAGGGATTTAACCATATCTTTTGTCTTGGTTTAGATGTGGAAATTCACAAAATGATCCATGGGGTTTCATAGCTAGTCTGTATTTACATGTAAAGCTAAGACGAAATTGACTCAGGGTGGAGCCAAGATGGCAGAACAAAGAAGAAATTGGCTCAATAAAAACTTCAACAGCACACATTCCTGAGCCAGTGTGGTGTAGATAGTGCTGAGGCCTTGAAGTCAGGAAGACTTGGATTTTGGTCCCTCTTCTACTGCTGTATTCAAAGTAGCCATGAGATCCTGGACAAGTCACTTAATGGACCTCAGTTTTCTCATCTGTAAAATGATGGGGTTGGACACTGACTTCTAAGGTCCTTTCTGGCTGTAAATCTATGCTCTTATGATCTGTTAAGTGCCTGTTTGAAATGCAAGCCTCTGCCCCACTGGAAGTCGGAATGGGACATTTTTTCTATTCCCATGTGTTCACCTAACTCACTGAGGTAGAAAGCTTGGAGTAAAGACCCATGGTAAAATGGAGTTGGTTTGGTGTGAGAATCAAGAGAATCAATTAAGATTCTATCTTATGAATACTGACTCCCATCTTGTACTCTCCCACATGTATTTTCCTCCATGTTGTTGTTTTTCTGTAAATTATTCATGCAAATCAACTGGATGGTATAAGCCATTTCTTGTTTCATAAATGCAGGTGGATGCAATTAATCAGCATCCCTCCATTCTGGGAAAAGAAAGACCCCATTCCCTTCCCAACTCAACCTAAACTCATTATTCCCCACCTCCAAACTTGGAAAGCCTTTAATTTTTCCTCCAATTAGAAATCAGATTACCTAATTTTGTATCCTGTTAATTGCTTTCTTTTAATTAATTAGTTTTATTTGATTGTTTTTAATAAATAAAAATCTGTTTTGCTCTGTATTCAGGGTCTTTGACTGACTGGGGAGTCCATTGACCCATTTATTATGCCTGTTTTGCTAATTAATCGTGTTGCTCAGATTATTTCCTTAGTTATCAATTATCTACCACACCTGGAACTTGTCTTTCTGTTGGTAAAAGGGAAAAATTGGCACCCAACAATTCCACTGTTGTCTATAATACAAGGCACTATTTGAAATGGGAAAAGGTTGTTCTCAGCAGCTCATCATGACCGTGGTTAGGGACAGTCTTGATACCTTGACCCTATTAAGTTTCCATGTTAGGTAGAAATACGGAACTCATAGGCCATGGAACAGTTAGCAAAAGGAGGTTCACTTAGCCCTAACATAGCTAGAATATGCATCAAAGGTAAATTGGCACTCAGTGCCTTCACCTATCCCCAGTCTCCGTATCAAAATAAGTCTGCAACTCCTAGCCTGGGGGCACTGAGAGGTTATGACTTGCCCAGGGTCACATAGGTGGTATGCCTCGGTGGTGGGATTGGAATCCAAGTCTTTCTGACTCTGAGGCTATTCCTCTACACATTAAGCCATGCTTTCTTACATCTCTGATCGCTTTTCATCTGCTTGTATGTAATTATTCATTGGTAATGTCCTGCAGTCTATTTATATGTCTCTCCATTGCCCATTGGGTAACTTGGTATTCTAACTCTTCAAAGACTGTGATATTCTGAGATTCACAGTGATTCAACATCGTTGGAAGGATATTGGTGTTAAAAAAGATAGAGAATCTTCTGCTTGCCTGCACTTGCAACTTTCCAAACTAATCCATCCCACTTTCTTTAAATACAGTTTAAATTTAAACTCAATCTAAATCTGGGCCCAGCTCATTGTCTATCTTCTGTATCTATCCTAGATAGATAGAAATATAAATATTCATATGTCTATAAACAGATATAGATCTATCAATATAGAGATAATATAGATTATATACACATAAACTATAGACATAGTTCACAGGTTGTTTATGGGCCTATATATCTTATCTGTTTAGAGCTAGATATATTGATATCCATATAGATAGATCTAAGTACATGATAGATAGGTTGCATCTATAGATACATCTAGATTTTGATATTTATCAGTAGATATAGCTATATAGATATATATCTATACCAATAGATATACCTATAGATCTCTCTCTCTTTCTCTTTATCTATCTCTGTCTTTTTAACACCAATATTCCAATGATGCTAAATTGCTGTGAATCATGGAATACCCCAGTCTTTGAAGAGTTAGAATTCCAAGTCACCCAAAGGGTAATGGAGAGACATATAAATAAACTGCAGGACATTACCAATGAATTATTATGTATAAGCAGATGAAAAGGGATCATTGAGATGTAAGAAAGCATGGCCTAATGAGTAGAGGGATAGCCTCAGAGTCAGAAAGACTTGGGTTCCCGTCCCTCCTCTGAGGCATACTACCTATGTGACCCTGGGCAAGTCATAACCTCTTAGCGCCCCCAGGCTAGAAGTAATATTGTCTGATTTCCCCTAACAGTTGTTTCTTCCCTTCTTTCAGATATTTTCAGATTCATCCCTCCATGCTGTCAAAATCATGTCACCTTCAACATGGACAATCTCTGTGCACGCTTGGTCCAGTCTGGCAGCTATTCCCATTTTTGTCCTCTTTAGGGCCATTTCTACTTCCTTATGAAGTGTATCAAGTCTATAATCTTTGAGTCCAAATGTGGTGGCTCCACTCTCATCAATGAACTTCATAGCTTGTTATAGAAATTTTGACAGATCTTTTCAAATTTTTGTCTGTTGTCCTAATCTAATTTTATCGAATAATTTTATGGACTAACTTAGATGATCTTACTTTATTGGATCTCACATGTATTTCTGTAAACTTATTTTCTCTTTTTCTCTTACTGTGTTATGAGAGGATACTGCTAATAACTTTACAATGTGTTCCATAAAGGTTTGCAGATGAATTTTAATTCTAAACTGGTTTTGCCCTTGTTTATTATGATTCTCTCCTTTAGCAAAGATATCAAATGTTTGCTGGCTGACATGGTTTCTCAGCTCTCTTGTTCAATTCTTTTATCTGTCTCTAAAGGGAACTGTCCTTCCATTTAGCTACAGCTTCCTCACGTTTTCTGGTTTAATTAAAGTGAGAATGTCTATATCAGATATGATTTCTTTCCTCCAGTGATATATCTACTTGGTTGTTGGAAATTTAGGGCACCCACAGTTAGATGAGTATTTATGGTCTGAAAACTCTGAGATTCTTAATATCTTTTGTCCTATTTTCCGTTATACTGGCACCAAAACTAGAAGGGTACTGTGTGGGACTGAGAGCTGTTTTGTGGTTTTTTGTGTTCCATTGAGTCTCTGGGGTGAAAGACTTTATGACCTAGTAGCCCTCCTATTTGGCAATGAGCATTGCAGTACTTAGCCTGGTTCTTGGACTGAGATATAGTCTTCAGCTGTGATGGGACTCTAAGTCAAAGCTATGAGGGGACATAGCCGTCAGCAACCCCAGGGTGACTTTTGTGCCAGGATGAGGTATCAGAAACATGGAGAAAAAAGTTCACCATACAGCTAATAACAGCTCTAAATGCTTAACATGAGTACTTCCCCAAATCATTTTGATTCCTTCCACTAAAGAAACATATCCACTTCTGGGCCCCTTCTTTTTTTTTTTATTAATTTATTTTGATTTATCAACAATCACTTCCATATGCTTTTGAGTTTAAAATGTTTCTCCCCCTTCCTCCCCACTTCCCTCCCCAAGATGGCGCACAATCTGATATAGGCTATACATATACATTCCTATTAAACATATTTTCACATTAGTGATGTTGTAAGTAAGATTTAGAACCAATAGGAGGAACCACCAGAAAGAAGAAACAAAACTCAACAGAAGAGAAAAAAAAAAAGCAAATAGTGTGCTTTGATCTGGGTTCAAACTGCATAGTTCTTTCTTTGGATGTAGATAGCATTTTCCATCACGAGGCCTTTGGAGATGTCTTAGATCCTTGTATTGCTGGGAAGGGTTAAGTTTATCAATATTAGTCATCACACAACGTGGCTGTTATTGTGTACATTTTCTTGGTTCTGTTCACTTCACTGAGCATCAGACCATACAAGTCTTTCCAGGTTTCTCTGAGGTCAGCCTGTTCATCATTTCTTATAGCACAATAGGATTCCATTACATTCATATACCACAACTTGCTCAGCCATTCCCCAATTGATGGGCGTCCTCTCAAGTTCCAATTCTTTGCCACCACAAAACAAACTGCTATGAATATTTTTGTACTTGTGGGTCCTTTTCCCATTTGTATGATCTCTTTGGGATGTAGCCCTAGAAGTGCTATTGCTGGGTTCTGGGCCCCTTCTTGATGCCATACTTTGCCTTTATTGAAACTTGGAGATCATTGTTGGCAATGGTGATCATAAATCAGTATTCTCTCTACCAAGAAATTCTGAGAGATTTGGGGGTTAACTTAAGGAGGTAGAATAGAGTGACTATAATTAGAAGCTTAGATGCAGACTTTTGGAGTTAGTGAGGTGGGGAGGACATTCTAGACCACCTAGATGAGTCTAATCCTCTCATTTTACAGAATCTGAAAGGCAATTTCTTCTTCACCTCCCTTCTCTGTACTTCTTCAGTAGGCAGTACATGGCATAGAGTGTTGGGCCTGGAGTCAGGAACACCTGAGTTCAAATCCAGACTCAGACACTTCCTAGCTGGGTGACCTTGGGCAAGTTACTTAATCTTTGCTTTAGGAAAAAGGATTTGCTCAGTGCTTATAAATATGGAAGCACTATGCTAAATGTTGGGAAAGCAAATACAAAAATGAGACCGACTTTCCCTGCCCTTAGGGAGTTTACATTCTAATGGAGAAAAACAACTTTTATAGGGGAGTGGTGGCCAAATAGGTGTGTTACGTTTTGGAAATTTGGTGAGTGGTGCCATAAGGGATTAGACTGACATGCCCTTTCCTGGGGTAAGGGCAGCATTGATTTGATTGTGGTTCCAGAACTGGGAAGAGGGTGGGGTGGGGTTAGAACAAATTCTCAGAACATCATTTCTGTTCCTCTGGGGTAGATAGCTGCTGATGGCCAGGAAGTAGAGGAAAGCATGTCTGGTGACCATCTGAAATAGAGGACTCAGGAAGGTGCTAACCACTCAGAACAGAAGGACCCAAGGCCAGGGTTCTGGAAGGGTTAAGGCTCCAGGGCAAGGTTTGGATCCACACCTGGTAGTAGAAGCAGGTGGAGAATATTGTCAGTTTGGCCATAAGCTTGTTTTGAGAACTCAAATTTGTTCCAACACAGTTGTTATAGTAGGGAAGGATTTGAGCTTAATTAAATGTGTTTGCTTATGCTCAGTTTCGTCTGTCCAAAACAAGAATGAAGAAAAATGCACCATTTCACAATAATGCACAAGCTGCCCCTCTTCAGATGACCACTTCCACAAGCAAACTGTAGGACTTTATTAAGGTAGAGTGCCATATTTATTGTCTAGCTTGGTGCAGTAAGAGCTGTGGTTGGAGGGGGGCTGGTCTGCAACCCAACCCCTTTCCTCCATGACCTCCAATCGCTGAGGCCTAGAGTTTCAGCCTGCCCTACTTGCTCAAGATTTTGCCAGCCTAGGCCAGAGGTCTAAGCAGCAGCCAGAGGCCTCAGGTGCCTGACACTATTTATTGTAGTAGTTATTTCTTAACCCCTTAACATGTATAAAAACTGTGCTCCTGATTTTTAAAATTAGGTTCCTATCTTTTTTTTGATATGTCACTGACAAAGTTTTTGAATGTAGTGTTCCTAACCCTATTTTTATCATAAGCCTTGTGGTTTTGATTGAGAAATTTTGCATAACTCCATGCTTTTTGGGGATGCCTATGTTGTATTATATCAGAACTGTCTGTATTAGAAATATAAATGGAGCCAATCCAATCCAACAAGCATTTAATGAAGACCTACTCTGTTGAAGGGCAGCTAGGTGGTGCAGTGAATAGAATGCTGGGCCTGGAGTCTGGAAGATGTATCTTCCTGAGTTCAAATCTGGTTTCAGACACTTGCTAGCTGTGTGACCCTGGGTAAGTCATTTAACCCTGTTTGCCTCAGTCTCCTCATCTGTAAAATGAGCTGTAGAAGGAAATGGCAAACCACTCCAGTATCTTTGCCAAGAAAACCCCAAATGGGGTCTTGAAGAGTCAGATATGAATGAAACCATAACAATAACAGTAATTCCATTGAAGGCATGGGAGATACAGAGACAAACTAAAAGCAATCCCTCAAGGAGCTTACGTTCTATTGGGGTGGATACTGCATGTAAACAGGTAAGTATAGGGGAAAGAGGAGAGCAGGACCAAATAGAACAGGAGATGTATTCCTTGGAGGAGAGGGAGGCAGACAATTGAGCTGAGCCTGGATGCCCAGGCAGATTTGAAGGGAGAGTGCTTTACTGGTTATGGGGGGTAGGGTAAGCCTATGCAAAGTTTCTGCTATGCTGAGTTTGGGAAATAACAAATGGAATGATGTTTTTAAATGGGCTGGTCAAAATAGTTAGGGACCTAAAGAGGAAAAAAACCAAAATGTTTACTTGCCATTGTATTATTTATCTTAATTATTTCTTGCACAGCCCATGATGGTAGTTGGGAAAAAGAGCTTATTGTGTAAATTATATTTCTAAAACATCAGTACTCTTGTAACCCAGTTGTTAGGGGCAGGCCAGATACCAGCACCCTGTTAGTTCTGGTTCAATATTGGGGTCCAGGACCCTTGTTTCCATAGGGAAGCTTGTTTATTAATAAGAGTTATTCTCTAATTGATAGTCAAAGGATATGAATAAACAATTCTCAGAGGAGGAAATCCAAGCCATGTGAAAAAAGTAACCACATGAAAAAAATGTGCTAAATCACTAATAATGAGTTTGTGGTTGTTCAGTCTTTTCTCTTGTGTCTTACTCTTCGTGACCCCATTTGGGGTTTTCATGGCAAAGATACTGGAGTGGTTTGCCACTTCCTTCTCCAGCTCATTTTACAGATGAGAAAGCTGAGGCAAATGGGATTAAGTGACTTGCCCAGGGTCGCACAGTTAGTAGTAAGTGTCCGAAACTGGATTTGAACTCAGGTCTTCCTGACTCCAGGCCCTGTGTTCCGTCTACTGTGCTACCTAGTCATCCACTAATAATGAGAGAAATGCTAATTAAAACAACTCTGAGATACGGTCTCACAAATATCAGATTGGCAAAACTGACAAAAAGAAAAGGAAAATGACAAATATTGGAGGGGCTACGGGTGCGCTGTTGGTGGAGTTGTGAACTGGTCTAGTCATTTTGGAAGCCTAATACTGGGTCATATCCTCAAAGGTTGCTCTGTCTACTAGTAGGCAACATCTGTGATGATCATAATAATAATGAAGTCCTAATAAAAACATGAACCTTAAGGGAGGGACCACTAAAGGGGTAGATCAACTTACTACCTGGGTAACCCTGGGCCAGTCTCCTAGGCCCATACTCTTGTGGCTCTAGCTTTAGGACTTAGGAAGCCTCATTTAAATAAATGATGGAATGAATAAAAAAAAATGTGAGGGGTAGAAGGAAAAAGGAGGACAAGAAATGGGGTGGCCAAGGTTGTCTGCCATCCGTTTACTCCCTCCCTTACCCTCAGCTTTCAAGGTCTGGCCTAGGGGCTCAGGAAGATGAGGGGGAAGCCAGACAACAGGAAAGCCCAAGCATTCTCAGATCCAGGCCTAGTTATTTCCTGAAAGGATCCCTTTCTAGCCTTCAGCCAGGCCCAAAAGGCAGAAAAACATGGGCAGAGCTGCCTGGGCCTTGGGAACCTTCACTAGGGCCAAGTGAAAGTGTATGTATGTAGGGAGGATAAGGAAGGGTTGGGAGAGTTGGAAGCAGGTGGAGGTCTTCCCCAGTGCTACCGGTGCTGCTTTTGCTGGGTCCCCAAGATCCTAGGTAGTAGGCTCAGGATGGCAGGAGAAGTTTCAATCCTTGATTCCCTCTGCTCCCCATACCCCCAGAGCCTACAGCAGGGGTGGGGAACCTGCAGCCTCGAGGTCAGATGTGGCCCTCTAAGTCCTCAAGTGCAACCCTTTGAATCCAAACTTCACAGAACAAATCCCCTTAATAACATAAAATAAAAATAAAACTTTGACTGAATCTAAGCTTTAGATTTCCTCCTTATTCCCTTCTTTTAATTTTTCTTATTATTTTCTTCTCATACCCTTTCCCTTTCTTTTTTCCCTCAAAATATGAGAATCAGAAGGAATATAGAGGAAAGAAAATAAAGATACTTTAAAGAGAGAAAAGCATTCTAACCATTTTATTTTTTATCAGTTTTAGATTCTAAGCCATGTTGTCAGGGAACACCTAATTTGTTTTATTTGTAGATATACAAAGGACTCATAAGCCATGGGTGTATATAATCCATCTATTAAAACTCCCACAGCACCATCCAACCCTTTTTTTGGTCCAGGTTCATAGTAAATTTATTTCCCCACTCTGGGTAACATCATTGTTCCTGTATACAACTAGATCTATGTCTAACTATATCCAACTGTATTTATATATATAGTATATATATGTATATATATCTATAGATCTATATCTAACTATTCCTATGTCCAACTATAGATCTCTTGGTGATCTATAGCAGTCCAGCTATGCCCTTCAGTAGCAGTGATGCTTTTTCTAGAAGCATACTCTCCCCATCCACCCCCCCCCATCCCAACTTGTTAAAAAATGCTGAACGTGAATTCAATGTGATTGGAGTTTTCATCTTTACGTCCGTTGTTACACCCCAACAGAAGGAGGGGCATTTTCCTCATTATAAAGTTCCCAAGGATGTCAGTGTTCCAGTTAAGAGAGGTTTGCTTTGAACTGCCTGCCTTTGGGGAAGGCGTCCCAGAAGGAAGGAGCTTGGAGCAGCCTTTTGCCTGTAAGGCATTCCTGGATAATTGTAGTGAAGTGAGACTATCTGAGAAGAGTGTTGCTGCCTGTAATAGCTAATAAGTGGCAATAAGGAACCTAACTGAACCGTTAGGCAGAGGGACTACATTTAAAAGGGAAAATATGTGAGTGAAAGGGATAGAAACTTCATTTCCCAGACAGTTGGGGCTGCATTTTTATTTCTTTTTTTTTTTTAAGAGAGCTTGCACAAAGATCTTTGACATCCTGTAGGATTCATGTGTTATATTGGTCTGATATTATATTCATATTTTCCAAGTCAAAAAGAAAGTAGAATCAGAGCTGTACTGCTGGAAGGGACTTTCTAGGCCTTCTAATCCAATGCCCCCCCTTCAGTTTTCAGATGAGAAAACTGAGGCCCAGGGAGCTTTTAGTGACTTGCCCATGGTCACATAACTGGTAAGCATTAGATTGGTTATTTATGCTTTTTAGCATTAGTTTTTCTTTTTTTAATTTTAATTTTATTTTTAATTTATGGACTAAAACATTTCCATAACTGTATAATTTTTAAAAGATGATTGCACATGAAACTGCAAGTCTATCATGTAGAACTTGCTGTTCCTTTTAAATATATAATAAAGTTATGTAAATATCTTTTTTCCTTTCTTTAAAATTAATTTTTAAAAAAATTGAGTTCTAAATTCTCTCCCTCCCATGCTCCCCCACCCATTGTGAAGGTAAAGAATGTGATATTAGTTATATGCAAGATGTATTTCCAGATGGTAAGTATTCAAGGCACGATTTGAACCTAAGTTATCAGACTCCAGAGTCAGAAGGCCAGTGTGCTTCACACTACATTGCCTCCCTAAAAATAGGAGTACAACAGGAAAAAAAGGAAAGTTGGAAGGAGATTATAAATACAATCCTAGAACTTTAGAGCAGCCTGACTTGTCAGAGCCAATAGGGGAAAGTGGTGGATTTAGAGTCAGAGCACCCGATTTCACATTCTGGATGCTACTATCTGTGTGACTTTATGCAAGGAACTGGACCCCACCTAGACTTCAGTTTACTCATCACTAAAATTAGGGGGTTAGACTAGGTGGCCCCTAATCCTATTTTCCTTTAAAATTTTTTAAGTTTTTATTCTGAACTTAAACATTTGCCTTCCCAACCCAGACTTACTCATTTTTATATCAGAACACAAAAAGACAATTGAATATGAAACTCTGAATCTCTATTTCATGCAGCTTACTTAAAAAATTACACCTGTTATTTGAAAACTGTCCTGCTTATCTGTGCTTCCTTCTGCATATTAAGAAAATTTTTAATGTATCTCTTTTTTGAACATCACTGTGCTAACTCTCCACTTCCTCTAACTTGTTCTCCCCAATGAAAATAGAGAAAAACAATAGGATAGAAATATAGGATAGAAAACAATAGAAAAATAGGATGCTTTTTTAAAGCATCCTCACTTTAAAATAAACACAGTGAAGCAAAACAAATCCTCACAGTGGTGCTGTCCAAAAATATTTATTTGTCTCTTTCTATATCTTGAGACCATAATCTCCCTTTCTGCCAGGAGGTGGCCTAAAGTCTTCATTAGATGTCCTCTAGAGACAATACTGATCATAACATTAATCAGAGTTCTTAAGTCTTTCAGAATTGGTTATCTTTACAAGGTTGTCCTTCTGTAAGTTTTTCTCTTAATTTTGCTCATTTCACTCTGCATAGATTCATACTATTCAGGATTCACTGAAATCATCTGTTTTTTTGTCATTTCTTAAGATACAGTAATATTTCAATATATTCAGTCATTGCCCAATTGATTGGCACCCCTGATGATATTTGCTTTTCTCCTCCCCATCCCCCTTTAGGATTGGAAGTTTATTTTGCTTTTGTTCTCCTCCTTAGTACCACTCCCCTATTTTCACTATATTTCTATACCAAACTATGTATGTGTGTATATTCAACCCTCTCTTTTCCATTTCAGATAAAAGTGAGATTCATCTATGATGACTTCCACCATGTTTTCACATTCTTCTTCAGGTGGTGAAGTGCTAGGCCTGGAGTTAGGAAGACCGTGAGTTCAAATGTGGCCTTAGATACTTACTGACTGTGACCCTGGGCAAATCACTTACCTTTGCCTACTTTAGTTTCTTTGACTCTACAATGGGGATCGTAGCAGCACCTACCTCCCAGAGTTGTTGTGAGGATCAAATATTTATAAAGCATTTTGTACAGTGCCTGGCACACAGCAGGCATATAATAAATGCTTGTTTATATACTTCCTTCCTCAAGCACTCCAATTATGAGAAATAACAAGTTCTACCCTCTTCTTGCTTCTACACTAGTATAGTACTTTTCTGCTCTTGTTTCTCTCTCAGAACAGATCTAATCGACCTTCATGACTTTTGTCTTTTTAAACTTCTTCAATACACTTAGAAAACATTAAGGTTTTGAAGGGAAATTTGTTTTTTTTCCCCCCACTATTAAAATATTAGCACTTTGTCATCCTATGATTCTTTTCAGTTGCTCAAAAAAATTTGCTTTTTTAGGTTTCTCTGGACTCTTGTGTTTGTATTTTAAATTCCTACTCTCCTTTGGTTTTTCATCAGAAATGCTTTAAATTCCTCTAATCCCTTAAAACTCTATATATTCCCTATAAAATTATACTCAGCTTTGAGGGTAAATTATTTTTAGTTGTAAGCCTATATTCCCTTTGCCTTTTGGAATATTGTATTCCATAATCCCCTTTCTTTTATGACAACAGCTGTCAGATCTTGTGTGATTCTGGCTGTGGTTCTTCATACTTGAGCTGCTTCTTCCTCGATACTTGCAGTATTTTGGAGGAGAGTGGGGGGATAAGATATTTGAATTTTGGCTATTATATTCCTGAGACTTTTCTTTCTGGGGCTTCTTTTAGGAGGTAATCTGTGGATTCTATCTTCATTGTGTTCTCTAATTCTAGTAGATCTAGGCAGTTTTTTTTTATAATTTGTTGAAATATAGTATCTAGGCCTTTTTAAAAGTCATGTTTTTCAGAGAGTCCACTGATTCTTAAATTATTTCTTTGGCCTATTTTCCAAGTCAGTTTTTTGGTGTCAGATATCTTACATTTTCTTTTATTTTTTTCAATCTTTTGATTTTGTTCTATTGTTTCTTACTATCTCATGGAGTTAGTGATTTCTGCTTATTCTATTCTAGTTTTTACGGAGTCAGTTACTTGGGTAAGGATTCCTACTTTTTTTAAGCTATTCTCCTAATTCTTTTCTCTAGAGTTTTAACCTCTTGCTTCATTTCCTTTAGGTCTTCATCCAGTCCTTGTGAAAAATCGATTGTTTTTCCTCCAAGTTAATTGCTTTTAGTTCTTATGGAGTGACTTACTCCTTATTTTAGGGGTGGTGAGATTCTCCATCTAAAATAGTTGTTGCAGTTGTTGTTTTTTTTTAAAGCTGGTCAGTGTTTTCTTTGATTTACTCATCTCTTCAGCTTTAGCTCCTGCATTGGGACTTTGTGCTAGGGTCAAGCTATGTCTTCTTCTGTGGTTTTTGGTGGAGTGGTCAGCCCTGCTTGGTATCCCCTAGGGGTTACTTGGCTTCTTTATACTAACTTCCAACTCTTAATGTTAGGTGCCCCTGGATATTTGAGGTTAAGAAGGTTGGATCGTCAGAGTTCTCCATTCCTACAGGATGGAGTGCTAGGACTTTCAAGCCCCTGGGCTTATGGGCTGTCCCTATCTGAGCACAACCATGCCTCTCTGGTCACTTCTACTCCTCAGGGCTTCCAGGGTCTGCACTCATGGAATTTCTGACCATGCTGGGGCTTTCTCAGAGACTTTCCACTCTTGCTCCTTCAGTGTAAGCTAGAAGTGCTTCTGGCCTGTAGAATTGTATTATCTATGGTTATCAGCTTGTTTGCTTATGCTGGCTCTGTCTTTTCCTATTGCCCACAGGCTTCTGACTGACTTTTTGTGTATTTTGGGAGTAGAAAAAGTAATTTGCTGCCATTTCTCATTGTTTTTCTTGATTATTGTTCAGTATGGTACAAATTTCAGATTCTTGCTGGAGTAGGTATGTGGGAGCTGGTTTAACACACATAGTGGGCACTTTGAGTGTTGACTATCTGTATCTGTTAGGGCAGCCATCTTGGCTGGAAGTCCCTTGCTTTCCTTTTTTGATTGTGAAAAGATTGTTTGTGGAAGGAATTTATAAAATGAGACATTTGGAATAGGTAATAACAACAATAAAAACAGATATTATATGATGCTTTCAAGTTTGCAAAGTGCTTAGTATATAAAATCTCATTTGAACTTGATCTTGGGAGATAGATACTCCTGGTATGCTTATCTTTATTTAATAGATGAAAAAATTGGAGAACTTTGGTGACTTTCCTCAGGTCACTAAGTATCAAAGAGGGTTTTGAACTGGGGCTTTAGGATTCCAAGTCCAGAATTCTATTTACTACATCTCCTCCAACCTAAATCTCTGATCAACATCTCAATCATCAGATCTCTGATTAACATGTTACTCTTAGGTTTCTTAGAAAAGAGACTTTTAATTTTCACTTAATTGACAGATTTGGGAGTTCTCATTAAATGTCAGAGCTGGAAGAGACCTTAACCTGGGGGTCTGTGAATTTTTAAAAATAAATAAATTGATAATTGTATTTGGATATATTCATTTTCCTTTTATGCATTTAAAAACATTATTCTGAGAAGGGGTCCATGGGCGTCACTAGACTGTCAAAGGGGTCCATGACAAAAAAGGTTAAGAATTTCTGCCTTAGAGATAATAATCTAGTCCAACTCTTTTGTTCTATGAATACTGAAGGTTAGAAAGGTGAAAAACCTATCCAAGTTCAATAGGGTCCAAACTAGCCCTGGAACCCTAGGTTTCCTGATTCCTGGTCCAGTGGTACTACTTTTGGAAAGTAAATTCCATTCCCCTTTAGGTTTTTCTTGCCCTAGCTATTTCTGACACAGTGATGGCTTTATACTTAAGCCTCCATGCTTGTATGTGTGGTGGTGTTAGTTGAGTGTGTCAAGACCTTGTGAATTAATTAAAATGATGAGTGTACTTTGAGACACAGCTGCGCCTGTAACAATTGAAAGCATGGAGGTGCCCACTCAGCAGCCAACCACCTAAATCATTTTCTGTGTCATCATTTTTTTATGAATGGCTTGAAAAATTTGTCAAAGGGAAAGAAATCTTCTCTGTAGCATCCAAGGGTTAATGGACACATTTATCTTGAAGAAAGAAGGACGATTGCTATTTAAACGTGTGCTTTAAAACTTCTGTGTTTTAGTTAAAGCCTCATTGTATATGGTTTTTAATCAGGCATTTGGCAATAACACAGTACTCTTGGCTGAACTCTGGGAGCTGGTGTTCCCATTTAAACCCATGTGATGAGAGGATGTCTTGACCTTAACAGGTCTTAAATCACTTTGGAATGCTTACCATAGTATGAGTTCTTTATTTTAAATTTTATTATGGGAAGTCATTAAACTATTGATAAGGATCGCATGTTCTTTGGGTCAGATTTTAAATGCATATTTGTACTGAGAGGCCCTTTTCTACATGTGAAGGTGGCTGGTGCCCTGAACATTTATTTTTTCACCCCTCTTTATGCATAAAACTTAAATACATATAAAATCCTATACGGCCACAATTTCATCACAGTGTCCTTCCTACATTAACATAGATCAGAACTCATTCATGTCTTCTCATCTTATGGGATCCTTGTATACATTTCCCACAGATCTTTAAAAAATTTTTTTTTGGGGGGGCAGCTAGGTGGCACCCCAATTGCCTCAGCAAAAAAAAAAAAATTCTGCTTACATGTAAAAACAGTTTTTAAGTCCATAGATCTTTAATTAAGGATCTACCAATGTGCATGTTTTTATTTTTCGTGGATACCATAGCAGTACTTGGCTATCCCTCTGTTGTCCCTCAACTATATGTCTGTTATATGATTATATAGACTAGATAGAGGGCTGGGCCTGAAGTCAGAAAGGCCTGAGTTCAAATCCGGCCTCAGACCAAACACTTGACATTTACTAGTTGTGTGACCATGGACAAGTCACTTAACCTCCATTTGCTTCAGTTTCCTCATCTATAAAATGAGAATAATAGTAGCACCTACTTAAAGCACTATATAAATGTTAGTCAGATGATGAAGATGGTGATGATATTATTATTTTTCTACTGCCTCCTTTTCTGGCGATACATTTCCCTGACAATATCTTTCACTCTGCTTCCTGTATGTAGGTCATTGTTAGAAATATGTTTTAGCCAACTTTACTCTAACCCATACCTCTCCATGGCCCATTGGGTCACCTGAAAGTTTGATTCCTTATATATTCCAGTGTTCCATCATTTGCAAGTATATTTGCATTGTTGGGAGAACAGTTGTGTTAAAGATTGTTTGTTTTTTGTAACAAGGAAACGGCTTGTGATCCTTAAATACAAGATACAGTTTCCTATTCACAATCCAGCTCATTCTCTTGCTTACTTAATTCTGGGCCCAACACGTAGTCTATCTGAAGTATCTGTCCTTGATATACATACTCATTTCATTTGTCACCCACCTTTATGCCATGGTCTGGGATATAAACATTTTTCACCCATTTAGATTTTCTTGTACATGGTTAGGCTGTATTAGGTTAGGTTCCATTTAAGGAGGGGGCCCAGGGCAGCCATTTCTTCATTTCCCACTCAGCTGTACTCCTCTGGATTTCTCTATCAACCCCTCATGCCGGCCACCTCTCCTCTCTTTTTTAGCTTTTTGTCTATTGTCCCTCCCCTCAATAGATTGTGAGCTCCAGAACGGGGTCTATTTTTCTTTTTCACATTTTTATTCCCAACACTTAGCAAAGTGCTCACACATAGTAGGTACTTAATAGGTTTATAGACCGAGTGTAAATTTATGACCAAATACTCTTTTTGGGGGGGGGGGCAGTTGGGGTTAAGTGACTTGCCCAAGGTCACACAGCTAATAAGTGTCAAGTGTTTGGTCTGAGGTCAGATTTGAACTCAGGTCCTCCTGACTTCAGGGCTGGTGTTCTATCCACTGTGCCACCTACCTGCCCCGACCAATTACTCTTTTGAGTAATTCTGTATTTGACTTGAGGAGGCTGCATCATGCTCTGGGTTTTGAAGCAGTCAGCACAACTAGAATGAAGAGAAGCATCTGGAGAATCTCACCTTCTACCAGGCATTCTTCTTGCCTTTGTCCCTTTGCATTGCCTGTCCACCCTGATGGTGAGCAAGATCGTTGTCAAGCATACATCTCTGTTTTATGCCTTGCTTGATGTTAATTATCAGAGAGTTGCCAAACAATTTTCTCTGCGGTGGCATTTATCAGAGAAAATTTCGTTGGAATTTAATGTATGCTTGAGAGATGCCCTCTTGGAAGATAGACTTTCAGGAAGCATTTTGATCTACTGCAGAGGTTCTCAAAACTTTTGGTCTCAGGACTCCATTCTCCCTCTCTCTCAATAATAATTTATTTATATATTTTTAACATTCAGTTTTTTACATGCAGAATTCCAAATTCTCTCCTCTATTTGTTGAGAAGATAAGCAATATATCAATTATACATGTGAAGTATTGAAAAACATATTTCCATATTAGCCATGTTGAAAAAAAAAAGCAAGAAATTGAAAAAAGTCTGTTTCAATCTGCACTCAGAGTTCATCAGTTCTCTCTTGGAGGTGGATAGCATTTTTCATCATGTAGACCCCTTTACTTTCTTAAAAATAATTGAAGATTCCTCCAAGAGCTTTTTTTTTTTGGAGGGGGGTTATATTTTCAATACTTTCCTTATTAGAAATGAAAACATCTTAATATTATTATGAAAATAGTTTGGACCTTGAGGACTTCTTAAAAGATCCGGGACGCAGCCCCAGATCACACTTTGACAACCACTGCTCTATTAAAACAAATATTCTTTTGTAGTCTACGAAGAGACCCAGCAGGATTTTGTACGCTCTGTACCTTTCACAGTCTTCTGGACTTTTCCAACATGCCCCAACAACCTTTCATTCTGCAAAATCATTTCACTCCTGGAACTCATATTGCCCCTGAGAGCTCCTCCCAGAGCCTCCATTTAAAGGGGTGCCCAGCTGTGCTCCTCTGCATTTCTTTGTCATGTTCTTATGCCAGCTACCTCTCCTTCCCCCCTTTTCAGTTTCTTTTTGTATGTTCTTTCCCCCCTAGTAGATTGTAAGCTCCCTGAGAACAGAGACTATCTTTCTTTTTCATATTTTTATTCCCAACACTTAGCACAGTGCCTGCACATAGTAGGTACTTAATAGATTTATTGACTGAATGTAAATTTGTGACCAGTCATACAAAAGCACTTGCAAAAGCCTATCTGTTCCCTTTTCATATTTTCATCAAGATATATCCTTGATATACATGTAGGTCATTCTTATAAAGATTTTTAAATCTTCAGAAAGCAAACACATAAGTCAGAAGTCATTGGTTTCTTTTTGGTTGCTTTTTTTTGGGTAATAATATCATCCATTATATTTTCCATTCTTTTGGAATCCTTTATCTTTCCTTCTCTGCTTGATATATATTTATATACACAATAAGTATATATTTATACACACCTATTTATATACATATATTTATAATATATATTTGTACATACACAGGTACATTTAAATCCCTCAAAACTTTCAAGATTCATTGCTTCTCAGAGTGCTTGGTGTGGAGGGTGCTTAGCACAGTCCAACTGCTCCTTCCAATTTTTTTATTTCCATAAATTAACCCATTAATGTTAGATTATGTGTTGTAGATGTTTGATAAAGTGAAGATTCTACTGGTCTTCCAGTTTCTTTGGTCCATTAATGGCTAATATAACAGTAATGTAAAAGGGGTAGTATAGGTTCACATGCTAACAGATCCTGTTTTCAAAAGAATGTGCAATGCCAGAATCTCATGGCTTATCTCTTCATTCTGATCTTGCTGCAGAAGGGGCATGATGGATAAATTCAATTTTTCATTGTTTTCCTGAGGGATGCACAATAATGGATTCCATATTTACCAATGGTTCCACTCCTCTTGGCTAATAAGAGATACTTCAAAACAAAACAAAATAAAAACAACCCAAATGAAACAATTACCAAACAGGTAAGGAGTGAGGATCATGTCTCCAGCAAGAATTCAAAGATGTCCAACTTCTTCCTTTTTTTTTTATTGATACATTTTTTTCATTCACATGAAAAACAGGTAAAATCAGCCATAGTCATAATCACCCTGGTTTTCCAAATCACCAACTTTGTTAAGTTTCACTTCTATTTCCTCACTTAACAAGTCAAGGTTTGAGATGTTAGAGTCCAAATGAGATAAATTGTTTCACTGTCACCAAGGATGAAAATGAATTGTTTAGAAAAAGTAGTTTAGTGGCACAATTTATAGACTGCTGAACTTGTAGTTCAGAAGATCTGAGTTTAAATTCTGCCTCAGACATTTATTAACTATGGAGTGTTTTTCAACAACAAACATTTATTAAGTGCCTACTGTGTATAGGACTCTGTGCTAGCTCTGGGTGAGATACAAAGGTCAGATAAAACATAATCCCTTATCCTCATTGAATTAACAGCTATTAGGAGTATAGTTCAATTGTATTATATCTTAAATAGGTTTTTATGGGCTGATCAGGCAATCTCACTTCTTTTAATTTTTTTTATTCAATTTTTATTTTATTTTCAGGTCTGCATTCTCTGCTTCTCATCTCAAGAAAAACAAAAACCATCACAAATATGTAGAGTAAAGCAAAACAAATTTCCACGTTGGTCATGCTCAAAAGATTTTGTGTGTGTGTGTGTATGTGTGTGTGTGTGTGTGTGTGTGTGTGTGTGAATCTACAATCCAAATCCATCATGTCTCTATCTGGAGTTGTCCTCTGGAATTGTGATTGTTCATTGTATTGATTAGAATTCTTAGTCTTTCAAAGTTGTTTGCTTTTACAATGTTGTTGTTATTGTATTAATTTTTCTGGTTCTGCTCACTTCACTTTGCATCAGTTTGCATGAATCTTCCCAGGTTTCTCTAAAACCGTCCCCTTCATTATGTCTTTCTTTTTTATATTTGTATTCCCAGCCCTTAGACCAGTGCCTGGCATGTGGTAAAGTGCTTAATAAATGGTTGCTGACTTGACTTCTAGGCAGTTGTGAATTTGGGGCTTTTGGTCTGCCTACTTAATTGTCTGAATGCATACAAACACCTGCTTTTGACACAGTACTAGCCAGGTATTTTCTGTCTGTTTCATACAGTCAATTTCATTTTTTTCCCATGATATCCTCCACTGCTAATAATGTCGAATGTCTTCTGACCTTCTGGAAGAAAGTATTTATAATACATAGATATGAAGTTTCTGATTAATGACTATTGTCCCTTTTCATTATTTAAATTTGAACCACATTTTTCAATGCCCTTTTTCTCATCCTCCCTAATGCCTACCTTTGAATTGAAATCACTGAATATCGTAGTACATGTTGCTTGAAAAAAAATCACAGGAAACAATATCTAGTTGGGTTTTTAATGCCTTCCTAATTAACCATCCATGGAGCTGGTGCATATTTCCTTGGCACTTGACTTTTCGATCTACATGTGGAGATCAATTGTAAGACCTCACATGGGTTTGATTTCCAAATTTTTAATGTGGGTCAGATATAAGCTACGAGGCTGGTGGCAGACAAACAGAGATTCTCTCAACCACAAAGCAGTCTGCAATTAAAGACAATCCGATTGTCATCAATACTTTGCTGTCTTCAGCACTGAACATCCTCCCAGGAACAGAAAAAAAAAGGTGACACCTGGAGCCTCTTTTAACGTTCAAATTCATCCATTAAAGAAACATCGATTCAGCACTTTGTGCCTGACACTATGATGGAAAATTGTTTTTTTATTTTAAGTTAAAAAAAAAATAGAGGAGACATGGTTATTGACCTTGAAAAAGTCATGAGCCATCAAAGAAGGCAAAACATCTTCCTTTTTAAAAATTAAAAAAAAAGCCAAATGTCAAGATTTAAAGAGTATAAAAGCCAAAGAACAAAACCAAAGAAAGATTCAAACATCAGCAGCCAACTTGGCATGAGTTGCTCCTTCGACCATGAAGGTGTCTTGATATTGCTTCTCTGTGCAATCAAAAATAGGTTTCCCACTTAGTCGATATCACTGTTTAGGGCTGCAGGGCAATTTAGAAATAAGCTTTGCCACCACCAGCTCCATTCCTCAGTTACAAGCACTGTATTTCCTTTCCTTCGTTGCAAGGGTAACTTTGCTTAACAATTTGGTGGCTGTTTCCTGAGATCGATCATTTCCTTTTTACCCACAGCTTTGCTTTTTGTGATGTCACAAGTTGAAGGCAAGAAATACTTCATGTCTCAGAATTCATGAAAAAAAAGTAGGTAAGGGCTGATAAATACAAAATTGGTTTTGATCCAACTAAGAGAAAAGCGAGACTGTGTTACTGGTTTTTGTAAATGAGAGCATCGTAGATTTTCTCTAGTGAATTATGGTAAATTGAGTAGTCACATCTATTCTGATAACCATGATATATCCAGCCACACTATATCAGTGGCCAAGGCAAAGGACTGGAAATTTGGGCTCTGAATTTTAATAATTCTATTAATCACATATTGATGCCTAAAGCTGTAACTAGCAAGGAGCAACTTGGGCTTTGTCTTATGGTGCCAGCGCACCAGGAGGGCACTCTTTCTCCTTATAAAAATTGTAATAACCTGTCTCACAGTGGTAAGGTTGTTCCCCAGATCACTACCCCCAGGGTCTCATTGTTGAGGCTCCCCTCTCCCATCACGTTGCGCCTTTCAGTTGGATTTGGCCCAGCCTCAAGAATTCCTAATTCATTTCTGTTCGTGTCCACACTGAATGACCCTGGTCATTAGTTCTGTTTCCTTATCTGTGAGTAGAGAAAATAGTACCTTTTTTTGGGGGGGGGGCTAGGCAATGGGGTTAAGTGACTTGCCCAGAGTCACATAGCTAGTTAGGTGTTATATGTCCAAGGCCAGATTTGAACTCAGGTCCTCCTGAATCCAGGGCCAGTGCTCTATCCACTGTACCACCTAGCTGCCCCCAAAATAGTACCTTTTTTTAAAAAAAATATTTATTTTTAGTTTTTAAGATTCTTTTTTTTTTCTTTTTCTTTTCTTTTTGCTAGGCAATGGGGTTAAGTGACTTGCCCAGGGTCACACAGCTAGTTAAGTACCAAGTGTCTCAGGATGGGGATTTGAACTCAGGTCTGCCTGACTCCAGGGCCAGTGCTCTATCCACTGCGCCACCTAGCTGCCCCTCAATATTCACTTTTTTGAGTCTCCCCCTCCCTCCACTTTTTCCTCCCCCAGATGGCATGCAATCTGATATAGGCTATCTGTGTACGATCACATTAAAAGTATTTCCCTATTAGTCATGTTGTGAAAGAAGAATCAGAATAAAAGGGAAAAACCATGAGAAAGAAAACATGAAAAACAACAAAAAAAGAGAAAATAGTGTGTTTTGATCTGCATTCAGACTCCACAGTTCTTTCTCTGGATATGGATAGCATTTTTCATTTTGAGTCTTCTAGAATTTTCTTAGATTATTGCATTGCTCAGAAGAGCTAAATTGAACAGAGTCGGTCATTACACAGTGGTGCTGTTACTGTTTCTCCTGGTTCTGCTCACTTCACTCGGCATCAGTTCATGCAAATCTTTCCAGGTTTTTCTGCAGTTTACTTGCTCACTATTTCTTATGCAACAATGATATTCCATTACATTCATAAACCACAACTTGTTCAGCCATTCCCCAGTTGATGAGCATCCCCTCAATTTCCAAGTTTTTGCCACCACAAAAAGAGCTGCTATAAATATTTTTGTACATGTGGGTCCTTTTCCCATTTTTTTTTATCTCTTTGGGATACAGACCTAGTAATGGTATTGCTGGATCAAAAGGTATGCACAGTTTCATAGCCCTTTGGGCATAGTTCCTAATTGTTCTTCAGAATGGTTGAATCAGTTCACAACTCCACCAACAATGCATTAGTGTTCCAATTTTCTCACATCTTCTCCAACATTTATCAGAAAATAGTACCTTCTAACTCCAGGAGTCTGGTCATTTTAGTTGCAGAATTAGAACTTTTTAATCATCTGTGTCAGGCCTATGGGGTGAGATAAGCACCAACATATCTATAGGAACAATATCTGTCCGTACCTGATTGGCTGTCCTGGTTAGAGAATAGCACTAATGAGACCAAGGTCATGGCCTTAATCCCATAGATTTTCAGTCATTCTCCTTGAATTTTCAAGGGGACCATACCAAATAAAACTGAACAAACTGGCTGGCTTTTTGCCCCAAGTCCCTAATCCTGGTCAGATATTTATTTCTCAAATATCTATCATTAGCCTCAGGGGGGCAAGGGAAGGAGTAGAGAAGGGTCAAATAAAATCAGCCCAAACCACAACGTTAAAGAGTATAAGAAATGGAAGGAAACTTAGCGGCTCGGAGACTTTTCTGGAGGCTAGAGAGTGTTCCAGAGTCTTTGAGCTTTCTAGAGACTTTGGTTAGAGACTGTTCTCAAGGTAACACAGTGTGTTCATGGCAGAGTTGGGAATGGAACTCATCTCCTCAATTCCAGTTCCATGACCTTCCCACTGCATATGCCCTCTCACTCAAAGCACTATCGTAATGGTTCATCATTTTTATGAAAAGGCAGAGTGGTATAATGGATGGGGCACCCAACTTGGAGTCAGAGTGAATGAGGTTCAGATCCTGCCTCAGGCTACCGTGAAGTTATGGGCAAGTCACGTGATCCCCGTTGGTCTCAATGTCATCATCTGTAAAATGAGGAGGTGGGATTAGATGACTTTTTTGCCTTACATCTATGCAGCTAGGTGACTTGGCACAGTGAATTGAATGATGGGCTGAGAGACAGGAAGACCTGAGTTCAAATCCAGACTCAGAAATTTTTTAGCTGTGTTATCCTAGGTAAGTCACTTAAGTTTGTTTGCCTCAGTTCCTTCATCTATAAAATGGAGATAACAATGGCACCTACCTTTCAGCATTATGATGAGGATCAAATGAGATATTTGTAAAGGGCTTAGCACAGTGCCTGGTACATAGTAAGTGCTACATAAATATTATTCTTGTTATGAGTTAGTTATGATACCATATAGTAAGTGAGGTGTCAAGTTATCATCATCATTGTTGTTATTATTATTTTCTTATTGTCCTACCCTGGAGTATGAACCTAATCTCTTTCTTTGTTAAAATATTATTCTCCTATTACTGTAGAGGGTAACACCAGCTTCTCAGTCCCTCAGGCTCACAACCTAGGAATCATCCTGGATTCCTTGGATTCATCTCACCCCCATATTCCATCTGTTGCTAAGGTCTTTTGATTTTACCTTTGCAGCATCTCTCTTATATGCTGTCTTCTCTCTCCTCTGGCAATGCCATCTCTCTGGTGGGTGTCCTCATCACTTCACATCTGGGGTATTGCTATAATCTGCTGGTGGGTCTGCCTGCCTCAAGCCTCTCCCTACTCCAATCCATCCTCTATTCAGCCGCCAACGTGATTTTCCTAATGTGCAAGTATGACCATGTTACCCTCCTCCATCCCCCTACCCTTACTCAATAAACGCCAGTGGCTTCCTATTGCCTGCAGGATCATGCAAAATCCTCTGTTTAGCTTTCAAAGCTCTTCATAACCTAGTCCCCTCCTCCCTTTCCAGTCTTCTTTTATGTTTGTTTGTTTGTTTTTTGTGAGGCAATTGGGGTTAAGTGACTTGCCCAGGTTCACACAGCTAGTAAGTGTCAAGTGTTTGGTCTGAGGCCGGATTTGAACTCAGGTCCTCCTGACTTCAGGGCCAATGCTCTATCTACTGTGCCACCTAGCTGCCCCCTCTTTCCAGTCTTCTTATACCTTACTCCCCTACCACTTATTCTTCAATCCAGTGACACTGGCCTCTTGGCAGTTTCCTGAACAAGTCACTCCATCTCTTGACTCCAATCACTTTCTCTGACTGTTTGCCCCTACCCCCCACATCTGGAACACTTTCTTCTGCTCTGCCTACTGATTTCCATGGCATTGTGTAAAAATCCCAACTAAAATCCTATCTTTCACAGGAAGCCTTTGCCACTTCCTCTTACTCCTAGGATCTTCCCTCATTTATTTCTTATTTATCCTGTACATAGCTTGTTTGTACATACTTGTTCGCTTGTTGTCTCCCCCATTAGATTGTGACCTTCTTGAGAGCAAGGACTATCTTTTGCCTCTTTGTGTGTCCTCAGTGCTTAGCACAATATCTGGTGCACAGTAGGTGCTTAATAAATATTTATAGACTGATTGACCATGGAATGAGAAGATCTATCAGAGCCATGAGAAGTCCCATGAGCAAATGCAGTTAGTAGCAGAGACTGCTAAAGTGGTTATAACTGATGCCATTGGAAGTCTATGCAAGAGGAGGTAGAAAAACATACCCAAGGGGCAATGCCAGCTTCAGAGATCACATCCTCTCAGAGAAAGAAATGCTTGCTAGGTATTCTAAAAAGACACCAGTCCTTGGAGCTCTGCACGGAGCTGGGAGAAAAGAGCTTGCAGGGCCAGGAGCTGGGAGGTCCCAAGCATTGTTAAAGTGTGCCTGAACACCTTTGTGTTTTAAGTTTGAATCCACTCTCCTAAGGGACTTTTTTTGTGCAAGGGGAATGTGAGGTCTCTGTTTGGGGGAATTATTTTGTAACTACTCTTCTTACTTTCAGTAAATCCCTTTTCTAAAAAGCTAATAGAGCTCTACTCATTGACAGGAAGCACAGTAGATGAGGGCTTGTGAACAGTGATCCTAGAAATAACAATACTAACCCCTCAGAATTATCCCTAGAACCTTCTAAAGACCCACTCTGCCAGGGTGCTGGGTAGTTGGGATAGTGAGTCCAGAGATATAGATTTCATATATATCATATATAATATCTGAGTTATAGATAATATAATTATCTGTGCATGTATATATGGAGAGGCATTGTGTATAGTGAATGGAGAGCTTGCCTTAAGAGCCAGAAAGACCTGAGTCGAAGTCTCATCTCTGTGGATACAGTGCTGGGCCTGAAGTCAAGAAGATTCATTTTCATGAGCTGGCCTTAGACACATACTAGCTGTGTGAACTTGGGCAAGTCACTTAACCCTATTTGCCTCAGTTTCCTCATCTGTAAAATGAGCTGGAGAAGGAAAAGGCAAACCACTCCAATATCTTTGCCAAGAAAACCTCAAATGGGGTCATGAAGAGTTGGACATGACTGGACTGAACTGATACATCCTGGGTATTTTTGACCTGGAACAAGACAATTAAACTTCTCAGTGCTCTAGGTCAGGGCTTCTTAAACTTTTTCCACTCATGATCCCTTTCCACTTGAGAAATTTTTACATGACTCCAGGTATATAGGTATATATAAAATAGGTAATCAAATCAAACATTTACTGATAATAAATCATATGAAAAAGGAAATTTAATCATAAAATAATAATAATAAATATAAGTTAAAAGAAATTATAAGAAAAAGAAATTTATTTTAAAACAATTCTTTGGTATATATATATATATATAATTTTATCATTTATTGTTTCTTTGTTTTTTGGGGGGTTTTTTGGTGAGGGCAATTGGGTTAAGTGACTTGCCCAGAGTCACACAGCTAGTAAGTGTTGTGTATCTGAGGCCGGATTTGAACTCAGGTCCTCCTGACTCCAGGGCTGATGTTCTATCCACTTTGCCACCTAGCTGCCCCAATTTTACCATTTATTAAAGACAAAAGCAAATTTGCATACTAATGATATGGATGTGCTTGTTTATTTTTACGTAAAGAATTAAATCTCGGCAGAACATTTGATACTGCAGGACGTAGAATATCTTCAGCATTTTTCAGAGTTGACTGATATTTTGATTTTATAATTGTCAGTGCTGAGAAAGCCACTTCTCATAAATACGTACAAAATGGCAGAAGTATGTTTAGGGCCATTTCAGAAATTGTTGGAAATTATGTCCTAATCCCAAGTCAAAATTCATTTAACAATTTTGTATGTATGGTAGAAACACTGCATAACATACAATAGTCTCGAATCTGAGCCAAGGTGTTTCTGGCAGCGTTCGTTAGAATTTCATGGCGTGACGGCATGCACAGTGCAAAGTGTGCATGTTGTGTGTTCAGAATCAAGGCTATAGTGAAGCTGCATGATGCAACACGGGCATGTGCTGCCAGAAACACCTCGGATTCATTATGCATTTGATTTTGAATTAATTTTTGTTCATTTTCATGATCCCACATTTAGTTACACAACCCCATATGGAGTTATGACCCACAGTTTAAGAGCAAAACTCAAAGAGAAACAGCAGCCACTAAACCATACATAAGGATCTCTTTGGGCTACATATTAATTTGGGAAATCACACATTTTCATATTTCTTTTTTAAATTTATTTTGTTAAATATTTCCCCATTAGATTTTAATCTGGTTTGGGCTGCACTCAGGAGTGTTGTGGGCTACATGTGGCCCATGGCATGTGTTTGATAATTTCTATAAGTTGTACAAAAGGTGCCACTATACATTGACAGAGAGGACTTCCTCCTCCAGAATTCCCCTTATCAATGAAATTTAAGTCCAGTCTCTATCCCTTCATATGCATATGTAATATATATAGATATAATATACACATTTAAAACACATATGCTAAACATTTTATTATTGAATAATACACAAACCAAGAAGAACTAGTTGTGGATAGTGACATATCCCATCCCCAAAGTTATTAGTGCAAATATATTTCATTAATTTCACCATTCTTGTTGGGGGTGAGGAGCAAAATGAGCAGTCAATGCCAGCTTTCAAAATATAACAGCTTTGTGAATGTACATCTGTGAGTGAATGCATATCTGTGAAGGGGTGTGTGTGTGTGTGTGCGCGCGCATGTACACGTGCCAGCTCTAAGACAGTATCAGTTTCCTGGACTAGTTTTAAGTCCTAATGCAAGCACAGGTCATGTATGGAAAACTCATTATTCCCTCCAAGGGGGAAAAAAACGCTTTCTGAGAAAAAACAGTTAAATGGATCAAAGAATTAGTCCCTTTAGCCACTGGTGATGATAAGTGAACTTGGTGCTTCTGAACACTTGAGGTGCTTTTCCCCAATTAGCAAATCAATGGGAGCTCCTACCAGCAGCCATAATACCTGCTGTCTGATGTTTTGCCAACTTGCTTTTAATGTAATCACTCTGGTGAACTGGGATGATATTTCAATTTAGACTCCTGCTTCGTCAAGACAAGAGGAAAAAAAATTCATTGTTCAAATGGGCATCCTGCCTGTTAACTTCTGCCTTACCCTCCTCTTTCACTCTTGGGCACTGCCATGATATTGCTTGCCGGCCAAGTGACTTGTTAGTATTTCTTTGCAATGGGATGACAGGTTTCCATTCTCCAATGGAGCAGAAGAGAGCCCTGCAGTGGAAGATCTCAGCGTCCATTTTTCTCCATTAATTTCATCCATTATTTCTTTGAATTAAATGGAGATTCAAGTAGTTCTTGGCTACAAAATATCATTCATTCATTCATTTATTGTGAGGCCATTGTAAGGAATGCACTTTGTAAGTCTTTGCAAGCACTATATAAATGTAAGCAATTATTACTGTCATTCATTCAATAATCTAATCAATCATAGCAATGTTCCCATTGCTACTAGTAAGGGTGGAACAATCTACTGCCTTATGGCTCCACTCACAATCTTTGTGACTCCCCAGAGTCACAAAAGATTCCCTTCACTGGTTACCATTTTCCTACATGTTTTATGATCCCTTACTAGAATGTAAGCTCCTTGAGGGCAGCCAGTATTTTTGGCTTTAGCTTTGTTTCTCCAGCACCTAGCATAATTCTTTGCCCAGAGTAAACATTTAATAAATGCTTATTGAATGAATGAATGAATTGAGCCCAAGGATATAGATAGAAGAGTTATCCATGGCTAAAAGGAACATCACTACTTGTTATATGGCAGGCAAGAATGGATGATGACAAAGAAAATTAGGGAGACTGAAGAAATTTTTAGTGAATCTATGGTAAGGTAACTTCCCTCCCTCCCTTTTTCCCTTCCTTCCCTTTTTTGCATTGGTTAAAACCAGACTTGTGATTTCTTCACTCTAGAAGCAACTGGTAAGGAACTCCTTCTACCAATGCAAGTCTACACTTTCTCGTCTTAGAGAGTCGCTTAAGGCACCAAGAGATGTAAGTCTCTTGCCCAGGGACATGCCACAAATACATGTGAGAAATAGACTTGAACTCAGGTCTTACTGCCTCTGAGCCCAGCTCTCTATGTACTCCACCAGGCTGTGACTCCTATGGGTAAGATGTCTAAGAGCTAACTTGAAGTACAAAGCTACAAAATCTTCCACTTGGCTTTTGATTGCATACTTCAGCCCTGACCACAAGAGCCCTTCATTAGGCCTTTTATTTACATTTTTCTAGAGATTGGTGAGAAATGTTGCAAGTTCAAATTCTTTTTTCTTTTTTTTTATTATGAACTTCCTAAAAATCAATAAAGACAAACTTTTCAATGTGTAATGAAGAAAAGAGAGACTTTTAGAGGAAATGCTGAACTTTAATTATAGTTTGTTTTTTAAAGTATCTATTAAATTTAATAAAGGAGTAACAGAGTTGCCCCATTTGTTTTCATCACTTCTGGAATTTCTTTTTGTTTTTCTTCAGTGGACTCCTAGAGGCTCAGAGGATAGAATGCTGACTCCAGAGCCAAGAAAATCTGAGTTCAAATCCAGTCTGAGATACTTCCTAATTGTGTGGGCACTATAGATGTAGATTTATATACATCTGTAGATCTTATACATCTCCTAGGCAAGTCACTTAACCTGATTGCCTCAGTTTCTTCAGCTGTAAGATGGGGATAATAATAGCTCCTACCTTCCAAGGTTGTTGTAAGAACCAAATGAGATAATAATTGTAAAGCACTAATCAAAGTGCCTAACACATAGTGAGAGCTTAATAAATATTTGTTTACTCCCTAGTGTTTTATTTATGCTCTTTTTTCAGCTAGATCACTAACTCATCTCACCACCTAGAAATCTTCCCTTGTAGCAAACCAGAGTTAAGAAAACCAACTCAACACATTGGTTATATCTGAAAATGTATGTCATCAGGGCCTGGAACAAAGAGTGGCTCAGTCATCAATCAAATCAACAAGAATTTATTGAGCACCTACTATGTGCTGGGCAGTGTTCAAAATACTGGAGACACAAAGACAAAGATGTATGTGTGTATAAATATACAGGCACACCTATGTATACATGTGAATATCTGCATGTATACATGTACACATATAAATACTATATGTCTGTGTGTGTGTGTGTGTGTGTGTGTATAGTGGCTCAGTGGATAGAATGGTGGGTCACGAGTCAGGAAAACTCATTTTTCTGAGTTCAAATCTGACCTTAGATACTTACTAGCTGTGTGGGCAAGTCACTTAACCCTGTTTGCCTCTGTTTCCTTATCTGTAAAGTGAACGGGAGAAGGAAATGGCAAATTACTCTGGTATCTTTGCCAAGAAAACTCCAAATGGGGTCATGAAGAGTCAGACACAACTGAAACAACTGAACAACAAATATAAAGAACCCTGCATGCATGTGCATATATAAATAAAAACCCACATGTGTATAAAAACACACATATATGTGCGTATATAAACATGAACACACACATATACATATATAGTCACTACATATGTAGGTATAACTATATATCTATGCACACATACACTATGCATGCACTTATGTACTCACATATATGTGTATACGTATATTAATATATGTATACACATATAAATACACACATGTACAGGTATGTGCAAAATCATACAAAGCAGATACAAGGTACCTTTAAGGGGAAGATGCAGCTGTGGGGGAACAGAAAAGCCTTAATGCAGAGGGCAGTTCCTGCACTGAGTCTTGGAAGAAAACCAGGGAATCCTCGAGGCACAGATAAGGAGAGAGAGCAACCAGGCATGAGGAAGAACCTTCAATGATGTAGGTCGCAATCTATCCATGCCTGATCATTCTATGTCTTTAATCAATGCCAGTCTATAGATTTAACATAGGAGAAATCCACCTAATGTACTAAGGACCTTCCTTGCTTTCTCTTGCCATTATGAGGGTCATAGTGGAACACTCTGGCTGTTCATTTGTCATTCTGTAACTGGACCATCTTTTCTTCCTGTTATATAATTCCTGGATGATGCCTTTTACTTATGTCCTTTGGAATTTCTTGTTGATTACATGTTCCTACCTGCTTACACCTGCCATGTGTCCCTACATTGTCTTGTCTATGATACTCTTTTTAAAAATTCTCCAGAGACAATTATATTTTATGTCTCACTGCCATGTAGCAATACCAGTAGAATATTGTTATTAAAAAACTAGACTTTTCTTTCGTGGAAAGTATAGGACCATTAAAGGAACTTTCTTGTTTTCCAAAGGTACTTTAGCCTGCTCTTCTCATTCAATTCTGAGCCCACTCATTGCTAATTTGCACTATCTGTCACAGATTTACATACTGATGGACAAGCCATATCGATTGTCTATTCAAATGCGTGTTGAAATATGGTAAATAGACATTCTTCATCCACTTGGTCTTTCCTATGTGGAAAGACATGGCAAAATCCTTTGAGTGATTATAGCCCTCTTCCAGGAGACTCTGCAATATTCTGAGACTCGATGCAATTAGTCTAATGTTATTCCTTCATACAAGCTTCTGGAGGACCTTGTCCTCTCAAGGAATCCTTCAGCCTGAGTCCTTCAACATAGTGGCAAATACCTAAGAAAGACATACCTCTTCCTGTTAAGCACCTCACTTAATGTTTTTTATCAGAGGGTCACTGAACAAGGTTATTTCTGTTGTTATATATTCCAAAGAATCTTGAATGATTTTAATTTATGGATAGAAGGCATCTTGTTGTAAACAAAACAAAACAAAACAAAACCTGTAAACTGGGGTTTTGTTTGATCAAATCAAATTTTTTTTCTCTACATCCTTTAATTAATTGTCAAATGGAAAGGATGTGGTCCATTTGTTGTATAATGGTAAAAGTACAGTCTATTGTTGTATGTTACTTTGAAAATCTTGCTTGTTCCCTACTAATATCCTTATCAAGGATTCTCTCACAGGTAGATTACTCATGTTTAGATGACTCTAATAAAGATTTTGTGTTTTGGGACGATAAGCATTTAGGATGGTATTTATTGATGTTCTCTCTGTAACTTTTTTGGAGGAGGGTAATAATAATGTTGAAGATCTTTTTTAATGCCTTGGGTATCTTTCCCATCTTCAGATGCCTTATGTATGAGTCCTTCAGTGCCCTCACAGTTGTGTAACCTCCAGCATGAAACTTCTCTATATATACTTAATCCAACCCACCTGCTTTTCCTACCTTGGTTCTCTTTAGCGACATTTCCACCTTCCCTATAATATATCTATGACTGTGATGTTGGAATCCAAGTATGGTGGTTCTACCATTTAAAATTTTTTTTTAAAAATTAATTTATTTTTAGTTTTCAACATTCACTTTCATAAGTTTTTGAATTTTCAATTTTCTCCTCCTCTCTCCTCCCCTTTCCCCAAGATGGTTCTACATATACATTCATATTAAACATATTTTCACATTAGTCATGTTGTAAAGAAGTATTAGAACCAATGGGAGGAACCAAAAGAAGGAAGAGACAAACAAAACAACAAAAGAAAAAAGGAGATCAAATAGTATGTTTCGATCTGCATTCAGACTCCATAGTTCTTTCTCTGGATGTGGATAGCATTTTCCATCATGAGTCTTTTGGAGTTGTCTTAAATCCTTGCTTTGCTGAGAAAAGCCGAGTCTATGAAAGTTAGTCATCACACAATGTGGCTGTTACTGTGTACAATGTTCTCCTGGTTCTGCTCACTTCACTCAGCATCAGTTCATGTAAGTCTTTCCAGGTTTTTCTGAAATCTGCCTGCTCATCATTTCTTATAGCACAATAGTATTCCATTACATTCATGTACCACAACTTGTTCAGCCACTCCCCAATTGATTGGCATTCCCTCAATTTCTAATTCTTGGCCACCACAAAAAGAGCTGCTATAAATATTTTTCTACATGTGGGTCCTTTTCTCATTTTTATGATCTCTTTGGGATACAGACTTAGAAGTGGTATTACTGAGTCAAAGGGTATACACAGTTTTATAGCCCTTTGGGCATAGTTCCAAATTGCTCTCCAGAATGGTTGGATCAGTTTACAACTCCACCAACAATGCATTAGTGTTCCAATTTTCCCACATCTTCTCCAACATTTATCATTTTCCTGTTTTGTCATATTAGCCAATCTGATAGGTGTGATGTGGTGCCTCAGAGTTGTTTGGATTTGCATTTCTCTAATCAATAGTGATTTAGAGCATTTTTTCATATGACTATAGACAGCTTTAATTTATTCATCTGAAAATTGCCTATTCATATCATTTGACCATTTATCAATAGGGGAATGACTTGTTTTCTTATACATTCGACTCAGTTCTTTATATATTTTGGAAATGAGGGCTTTATCAGCGACACTGGCTGTAAAAATTGTTTCCCAGCTTTCTGTTTCCCTTCTAATCTTGGTTGCATTGGCTTTGTTTGTGCAAAAACTTTTCAATTTTAATGTAATCAAAATAATCCATTTTGCATTTCATAATGTTTTCTATCTCTTGTTTGGTTGTAAATTCTTCCCTTCTTCATAGATCTGACACGTAAACTATTCCTTGTTCTCCCAGTTTGCTTTTGGTGTCAGCCTTTATATCTAAATCATGTACCCATTTTTACTTCATCTTGGTATAGGGTGTAAGATGTTGGTCTATGCCTAGTTTTTGGCATACTATTTTCCAGTTTTCCCAGCAGTTTTTGTCAAATAGTGAGTTCTTATCCCAGAAGCTGGAGTCTTTGGATTTATCAAACAGTAGATTACTATAGTCATTGACTATTTATTGTGTCTTGTGTACCTAACCCAGTCCACTGATCCACCACTCTGTTTCTTAGCCAGTACCAAGTAGTTTGATGACTGCTGCTTTATAATACAATTTAAGGTCTGGTATGACTAGGCCACCTTCCCTTGCATTTCTTTTCATTAATTCCCTTGATACTCTGGACCTTTGTTCTTCCAGATGAATTTTGTTATTATTTTTTCTAGCTCTGTAAAATATTTTTTGGTAGTTTGTTTGGTATGGCACTGAATAAGTAAATTAATTTAGGTAGAATTGTCATTTTTATTATATTAGCTCAGCCTACCCCTGAGCAACTGATATTTTTCCAATTATTTAGATCTGACTTTATTTGTGTGAAAAGTGTTTTGTAATTGGGTTCATATAGTTCCTGGGTTTGTTTTGGCAGGTAGACTCCCAAATATTTTATAATGTCTACAGTAACTTTAAATGGAATTTCTCTTACTATCTCTTGCTATTGGGCTTTGTTAGTAATATGCAGAAGTGCCAATAATTTATGTGGGTTTATTTTATAACCTGCAACTTTGCTAAAGTTGTTTATTATTTCATGTAGTTTTTTACGTGATTCTGTAGGATTCTCTAAGTATATCATATCATCTGCAAAGAGTGATAGCTTTGTTTCTTCTTTGCCTATTCTAATTCCTTCGATTTCTTTTTCTTCTCTTATTGCTAAAGCTAATGTTTCTAGTATCATATTAAATAACAGTAGTGATAATGGAGAGCCTTGTTTCACCCCCGATCTTATTAGAAATGTTTCTAGCTTGTCCCCATTACATTTAATGCTTGTTGATGGATTTAGATAGATGCTACCTATCATTTTAAGGAAGACTTCATTTATTCTCATGCTCTCTAGTGTTTTTCATAGGAATGGGTGTTGCATTTTGTTAAAAGCTTTTTCTGTATCTATTTAGATAATCATATGATTTCTGTGAGTTTTGTTATTGATATGGTCAATTATGCTGATAGTTTTCCTAATATTGAACCACTCCTGCATTCCTGGTATAAATCCTACCTGGTTATAGTGTATTATCCTTGGTATAAGTTGCTGTAATCTCTGTTAATATTTTATTTAAATTTTTGTATCTATATTCATTAGAGAAATTGGTCTATAATTTTCTTTCTCTGTTTTGACTCTTTGCAGTTTAGATATCAACACCAAATTAGTATCATAAAAAGAATTTGGTAGGACTCCTTCACCTATTTCCCAAATAGTTTATATAATATTGGAATTAATGGTTCTTTAAATTTTTGTTAGAGTTCACTTGTAAATACATCCGGCCCTGGAGATTTTTTCTTAAGGAGTTCATTGATCCCTTGTTCAATTTCTTTTTCTGAAATGGGGTTATTTAAGCATTTTATTTCCCCTTCTGTTAATCTGGGCAATTTATATTTTTGTAAATATTCATTCATTTCACTAAAATTGTCATGCAGTTGGCATACAGTTGGGCAAAATAGCCCCTAATTATTGTTTTAATTTCCTCTTAATTGGTGGTGAATTCACCTTTTTCATTTTTTATGCTGGTAATTTGGTTTTCTTCTTTCTTTTTTTAAAATAAAATTAACCAAAGGCTTATCTATTTTATTGGTTTTTTTTCATAAAACCAGCTCTTAGCTTGATTTGTTAGTTGCAAAAATAGTTTGTTAATTTTTTTTTAACAAATTTCCATTTTCTTTTGCTTATAGTCCTCTCTCATTTTCCTCCTCAAATGCCCTTGGTATCATTTTGCCTAGTTGGATGTCTTACCAACTTTTCCTTAAACTGGTTTTGCCTGACATAACTTCTTTCTGAGTTATAAGATGATACTTCTTATAATCATCCATCATCCTTCTTTGTAATATTTTTTACAAATAAGTTTATGTTACAACTCAGCATAATCTTTGGTAGCCATCTCTGTTTCAACAAGTCACATGTGTGTTGTCTAAGATATTTTCTGTACTCTTTTGTACTGTTCTCCTTGTTGAGGCAATCAATCAGTGCCTACTGTGTGCCGGGTGGAGCAGCTAGGTGCGTAAGTGGATAGAGTGCAGGGCTTGGAGCCAGAACGACTTGCCTTCTTGAGTTCAAATCTGACCTCAGACACTTACTAGCTGTGTGACTCTAGGCAAGTCACTTAACCCTGTTTGTCTCAGTTTCCTCATCTGTAAAATGAGCTGGAGAAGGAAAGGCAAACCACTCTATTATCTTTGCCAAGAAAACTCCAAATAGGGTCGTGAAGAGTTGGACAAGTCTGAAACAACTGAATAACAACAAATATAAGATGAGATGAAATCTAGGTCTTACTGACTCCCAATTCAGTACCCTAGATATAAATAGAGATAATATATTTATATGTATATATATCATATATATGATATATACACATACATGTATTTTAAAAAAATATTATATGTACATAGTTATTTACATATTGTCTCTCCCACTTGAATGTGAGCTCCTTGAGAGACTATCAAATCTGACCTCAGACACTTACTAGCTGTGCGACCCTGGGCAAGTCACTTAACCCTATTTGCCTCAGTTTCCTCATTTGTAAAATGAGTTGGAGAAGGAAATGGCAAAACACTCCAGTATCTTTGCCAAGAAAATCCCAAATGGGGACACAAAGAATTGGACACAATTGAAAAACTACTGAACAACAACAACAAGAACAACAACATATGCCAGGCACTGTGTTGAGCTTAATTAGTTAACTTAGCTTGGTTAAACTTCTGGATAAAACTATTACAGTCAGTTTAGATATCACTTCTGTTGTCCATTTCCCATTTTTTCAATTATTTTCAATTACTGTTTAAATAGTTAAGGCTTACATTGTATAGTATATCCTTTCCTCTTCATTATTCTTTCTTCTTGTTTTCTGTTAATTGTTATGTTAGTTCTGACAAGTTGATAGTTGTACTGTATGCTCAGCTGACTCAGAGATATAGCTGGCATTTAATAAATGTTTGTTGACTTGAATAGATGACCCATGACTGATTTGAGAATTTGGTGCAGGAAACAGAAGGGAAAAGGTGGATTCAGGGGGTGATATTTTGTTTTAAATCATATATATATATATATATATATATATATATTTGAAACTTACAGTTGCATAATACTTAATACCTGCCACAAAAAATAATGCCCATTGTAATTGATGATAAATAAAGCACCATCTCTTTTATCTAATAATTGAAGTATTGCATATTTGGAATTCTAGCTGGGACAAAGCAAAATAAGGAAGAAATGAACTTGTGAGCCACTAGGTGTCATCTAGAAAAGAGAAGACACACTCAAAATTATTTATATTCCTATACCTCACCCTCGTAGATTTTGACACTTTAAAAGATCCATGATTTCATTGGTGTGGGTACTTCATCAATGATGGAGATCAAGATTCCTAAATATTTATCATTGCTGACACATTTGCCCCCTGGTGGCCTATCTGCTAGTAATAAGCCTCTCCAAACTTAACTGGGCTGGTCCCAGGATAACAGACTCAGAAAATTCATTCTTGGTTGAGTACTCAAAGTTTTCCTTGTTTGCTTGTTGACCAGAGCTTGCCCTCTGCTGACACAGCCTTTAAGTGCCCATGATCACTACCATGCCAGGATTCAAATCAGTTCCACAAGCATTTATGTGCCAGGCTCTACATGGGAGACAATTTTCGTAGATAGACTAAAAACCTAACTCACGAAAATGACCAGCCCATGGCATTTTCAGTAATCTTCTCTCTACTGAACAGCACTGCAGGGGCTGTCTCTGAGATGCCTGTCTGGTTCTGAGTCTCTGACCTCATGATCCTGTGTTATATCCTGGAACACGACCCTCATAGTCTAAAGCAGGAGTCTAACTTTTTTGTGTCATGGTCCCCTCTGGTAGTCTGGTGAAGCCTTTGTACTCTTTTTTCCTTTTTCAGAATCATGTTTTTAAATGCATAAAATAAAATACACAGGTTTGCAAAGGAAACCAATTATATTTAAATGTCTTTTTTTTTTTTTTAAAACAAATTGATGGACTCCAGGTTGAGAATCCCTGCTTTAAAGTGTAGTACCTACATTCCAGGCTTGCCTTTCTAATCTGGTTAGATATTTTACCCAATTGTCCCTTGATTTTTTTCCAGGCGCAGCAGGCCAATGCTAATCTGTGGGGCTGAGCTTTTATTTGAGTTGCTCAAAGCACTCAACATATGCTTTGTTTTGTTATTTCTATAACAAGCTTGTCATACAGATGATCCTTACTTTTTTTCTTTCTTTCCATTAACTTGTGGGTAAGCCTTTGGAAAACAAAAGGTGCCTACCAACAAATTTGTCAAGAGACTAAAGTTTGACCACAGTTTCCTCAGCTGTCAATGAAGAAGTTGAAAGTCACATTTGGTTCTGAATCCTGAGAACCTAGGAACATCCCATCCCAGCTTTCAACCTTGAGGCTAAAACCTCAGAGGAACAGAGGAGAAATGTGTTATCACAACAAAGGGGGTGACATTTCATATTGGAAAGAGCACAGGAACTGGAATCAATGGAGGACGTGCCAGAGCAGGAACAGATTGTTAAATTTTCTACAGGAGCGTTTACACCTCAGAGTTTGGTAATCTGTACAGATCAAGGATTGACTTATTTGATTGGCTGAATGCTTTAAACTTAAGAGAGTGTTAATGATGTAGATTAAACTTAAAAATTAGTATGTATATAGATGAAATTATATTATATATAACTTTATGTATACTAAAATTTAAGTTTAATCTGCATCATTAATATGTATCTACACACATATCCATATCTACACACATACACACACACATGCACACATACATATACATACACACCTACCTACCTACATATATATACAGGCTATATATATATATATAATATATTATATATACACACACACACACACACACACATATACATATATACACACATATACCTATACATGCATATAGACTTATAAATATACATACACACCTACCTATATACATATATATAAGGCATATATACACACATATATACACACACATATACCTATTTACATATGCACATATACCTATACACACATACATACCTATATGCACATACATATGTACACATATATGAATACACCCATATGCATACACATATACATATACATACATATACCTATTTACATATATACATATACCTATATATACATACATATACCTGTATGCACACACACAAACACATATATCTATGTACATATATACACATATACCTATATACATATACATGCACACATATTCCTATATACGCAACACATATACATACATATACCTATATACATATACACATATACTTATACATACCCATGTCTATGTACACATACACACATATACCTATATGCACACACATGCCTATATACATATACTCATATGCACACACATATACACACATATACCTATTTACACACACATATACCTATATGCACACATACATATACACACATGTACATACCCATACATATCCTTATGTGCACACACATGTACACATATGTATATACATATACACATACCTATACACACATACCTATATACATATACGTGTACCTATATACAAATAGACCCGTGTACACATACATATACATATATACTTCTACACACATACACATATATGTGCATATATATAGATGCCACCCCCACTTCTCTTGTGAAACTTTAGTCAGCATTCATCTTTATTGCTCTCTAAGCACTATTGGAGCTCAGAAAGAATTCAGTAGCAGACTTTGGGAATGAAGTCATGGCCAGATGGAGGCCTGGTGACTGTAGGCTAATAATAATAACAATAGTAATGGGCATTTCTATGGTGCATTAAGGTTTGCAAAGCCTTTTTTCCTCTTGGTACCTCTGAGTCAAAAGATCTGGGTTTCAATTCTGTCTCTGTTACTCTCTACCTGAGTTTGGGTGAGCCATTTAACCCCTATAGATCTGTTTTCTCATCTGTAAAATGAGAAGGTTGCACTGGATGAGCTCTAAGGCAGTATATTTTTCAGTGAATAGAACACTAGGCCTGGAGTCAGAAAGACCTGAATTCAAATCTGGCCTAGGCCACTCAACTGGCTTGTGACCCTGGGCAAGTCATTTAACCTCAACAGTTTCCTGTTGTTGTTGTTCGGTCATTTCAGTCGTGTCTGACTCTTTGTAACTCCATTTGGAGTTTTCTTGGCAAAGATGCTGGAGTGGTTTTGCCATTTCCTTTTCCAACTCACTTCACAGATGAGGCAACTGAGGCAAACAAGGTTAAGTGACTTGCCCATGGTCACACAGCTAGTAAATGTCTGAGGCCGGATTTGAACTCAGGTCTTCCTGACTCCAGGCCTGGTGCTCTATCCACTGTGCCACCTACTTACCCTTTCCTCAACTGTACAACAGCGATAATAATAGTACCTTTGAGGAACAAATGAGATAATATTTATAAAAGGCTCAGCTCAGTGCTCGGCACACAGTAGGCACTTAATAAATGCTTGCTTCCTTTTTTTCAGCTCCAAGTCCTATGAACTCAAGTTTAAAGTACATGCTCCTTTCCTTGACCTTGTCATAAACGTCTCTCTCACATGCTTCTTTTCATCTTTTCATTTCTTTTTAAGTAATGAGTAGGTGAACTATGCTGTATTCATGTTGGTTGCCCTTCTAGACCTTAAACTGATACTTGGGGAAACCCATGATTCTACCGGTGTGAGTCTCCACTGCCCAGCGTAAATAGCAAATTGAAGTTTAATGATCTGATGATGGGTTTACCTGTGAAGTTCAATTCACTTTTGCATTTTGCTTGGTATTGCAACCCTGTCCTGCCAATCCAGACTTGTAGATTTCATTGTGGTGAAGTTGTAGTATGGAAACTCTCTTCATCTTAGTAATACCTGTTGTATCTTCAGTGATAAAAAGACAAAAACTAAAAATCATCTCTTCCCTCAAGGAGCTTACACTCTTCATAGATCTGCAACCCATAGTCTTAACAGGGTCTCTTAGGAGTACCAGGAGGTTCGGTTACTTGCTCGAGTCTGAGTCAGGACTTGAGCCCAGATTTTATTTGCTCTGACTAGCTCACCATCCGTTATACCACACTGCCTCTCTGTTAAGCATGAAAAACCATAGAATAACGCGGTTCTCTTTGTTTTTGTTGTTCTTCCTCAACATCTAGGGAAATTTAAAATGAAACATTTACACATTTTCTAAACTTCTGACTCCCCTGACCCTCTCTTTCCCCTCCCTAATGAAAACGTTTCTAGAGGAACAAAGCATTGGATGTGGTAGGATTGGCGTCCTTACCAACCATCTATCACAGGGGGAACGGTCCTCCTCTGTGATGGATTGGGGAAGTCCTCACCTGCGACCTAGGCTTCTTTCCCTTTTAGCTGCCTGTGTGACATTCAAAGAGACGCCGGCAGTTCAAGTGCCCTGTGGCCCATCAACCGAGCTCTTGATTCAAGGACAGAAAAGTCGCTGTTAAGAGTGACGTTTCCCAGTGTTGGATGACCTTGGGTCTAGGGGTTAACCTTACCCTTTTCTATTCCTTGGGGTAGTGTCAGCACTCATACATTTGTATGAGGGCCTTTTCTCCCTGGACCACTCCATCCTCTTCCAAATTGTTAAAAGGCGATTTAATATGCAGAGACTCTGTTAGTGTAACATTAGGTTATGACCTGAAGAAATGAAAGAGAAGGGAAAAAAAAAAACCACCCACAAGATAATGTCAGCCTCAACTCTGCCCTTCACTTGTCCTCCTATAAATGTGTACCGCACTTGAGCAAGGACAGAAAGGGTTCGTATACATGCGTTCAGTCGACTACGATGAAAACTGAGGGTGAATCAACTTCAGCTATTTGCAAAACAACCATCCTGTGATAAGTAGCTCCGAATGTTCTATCTAGTCATGGACAAAATGAGGGTCTTGGTTTTTCGTTTTGCTCTTTTGGTGGGTCCAGAGAAGCTGCAAGCAGGCTCAGTGCTCATCCCGAGTCACCCTATTTGGGGTTGGAGATGTGTTAGAGGAATGCCATCTCTAACCTAGACCTCACCTGTAATTAACCTTCCTTGGCTAGTAAATGTCACTGCTGCTGCGGGTCCACGTATGGAAAGAATCTACATCCGGCGGTCCAAAAGGTGATGGAATGAAAGAAGTTATGAAATGACTTTTTCCTCTCCCCTTTCGTTCGGGAGGTTTGTCATATCTCCTGCACGGAGGAAAATTGCTTTCTGTAAATCTTGGCCCAACAGAACAAAACATCTATTTCTTTCCAGCCGGGGAGACAAGCCATTCTCATTGGCATAATGAAGATATTGTAAGCTGTGACTTTTACAAAGTCTGGGAGAAAGCAATCTGCGATCTTGACAGATATGATCTTTTCCAGGATGCGCTGTTCGTTTACAGCTGCAAGAGACCTCAATTAATTTATGAGCAGGGCCAGCAGAATGTGAACTCTTGTGCTCAGTCTAGGTGGAGATGTCCCTGTCTGAATTTATGTTCTGGTAATTTAAAAAGATTTATATTAAGCTTTTCTTTCATTTTGAGAGTAGATTAAAATTCTAATGGAAACCATTTGTATGCATTTGTTGAATTGAATAGTATTTATGGCTGGGCGGAAAAAAAATGCGGCAAAATTCTGCCGATAATAAAGTCAGTGAAGCAAGAATAAGTGTAAAAACAGGAAGGAAATGCCCAATAGAAACCATACTGTATTATACAAGTATAATGAGGGTGATAAGCAGAGCAGAACGGGCCAGGGATTAGGCCCCCTGAATGGGATAGTTTTACTTATTTAGTGTAAGGTTTTTATAGCCCTTTTATGACTTAAAACCAAATTTATATTCTGCGATAGGCCAGATCAGTCTTCTCCGACCCTGTAGCCACACTGCCCTTTCCCATCATTCTTGAACTTAGACCAACGTCCAGGACAAATGGGCAGAAAGAAAAGGGCTGTGATGGGAAGATTTCATGCAGTAGCAGAAAGAAAAGTGCTGACTCTGAGGAACCGGGGCACATGCAGGAAGAGGCCAGAGAGCAGAGAATGTGTCAATGCAGAGGGCTGGGCCCAATAAGGCAGGCCGTTTGCCCTTCTGGAAAGATGGGGATGGGAGGTGAAGGGGTGAGAATGGTCTCAAAATCACCTGGCTTTGTCTGTTGATGAAACAGATACCTCCTCTGATTATGCTGTTAATGTTGGTTCATAGCTAAGGTCAGTGGGCAGGGGGCTGCAAACTCCAGAAGAAGGGGATGTTGTTCGCCATTGGTACTGCTGAGAAACCCTGCCCCCATACAGCAAAGAAGTGTGGATGGCGCCACAATCTGCCAAAATAACTCTCTGAGAGAACGGGATCTGTGATCAAAAGCAGTCAGGGAGGCTTCTCTTACCGTCACCTTGGATGGGGTGGGGGTGGGGGCGAGAAGGAGGAGGGTGGCATCAAATTTCTTACCTTGTTAGAAGGACAAAGACATTCAGTTTTCTGTCAACATCCATCTTGGAGCTGAAAGTGTCTAAAACGGAAACTGGGATTCACTCAGAAATAGAGGCCATGATAGCATCTCAGAGTCAAGTAACACCAAGCGTGAGGGCTAACACTACTAAGTGAGGAGAAAATGGAGAATTCCCAGGAGCTTTCTGATCTATACTGCCCTCCCCCCACACTTTTTTTTCCCTCCAATGATACATATGTTCCATAGCAGAGCCCCATGAACATCACAAAATGCCTTAGAAGAAAACCTTCCTTTGGCAGATTTCAGATGCAAAGTGGTACTGCTGTCACTGGAAATCTGCCTGCATGGAGGGCTGGGATCAGCTTCAGGAAAGAAAGGTCTCTGTAAAAACTCCACAGAGGCTGAAGGCCAAAGACTTTTGTTAACAAATATTTACCATATATAAAAATATCCTATTTTTATGTGTCCTTTTGAAAGCTGTATTGAGAAGTAGTGGTACATTGTGTAGAGAGAGCCAGCTTAGGAATCCAGGAAGAAAACTTGGGTTCAGGCCTTTTTTTTTTTTTTGGAGGCAAGAATATTATTTATTCTTCTCAATTATTCCAAAGGAGGAGGGATAGGGAAGGGAACAGGTCAACAGACGTGAAATGAAACATCATAATATTTTCATATTATTTTTAAAAATCACAGCCTCAAAATTTAGGGTGCTAAGTAAAATAACATCAATTGCATGTAGCTGATATTACTTCCTGTGTGAAATATTTGTCACGTAACTGAATGAGTGGGTGCTTTCCTCTTACTACTCCTCCATTCTTTATCTTATGAAATGGCCACATTCACTCAATCGTTTGATCCTTTTTTTTTTATGTAAAGTCTACATATTGTCTGTGTGAGCCCTGGTAAGTCACTTAACATTCCACTGCCCTAGGCAACTCTCTCAGCAACTCTCAAGTTACCTGTGAGTTCCTGAGAATCAGTGAAGGGAGTTTACTACACTGATGGAAAAAAAAAAAACAACCCTAGGTCCAGACATATATACATACATACATACATACACACATATAGATGCACGCAATGTATGTATACGTGTGGAGGCATAGGTATGGCTATACAAATATGTATATGTACATATATATCTGTATGAAGACATGTGCAATTACAGATACGTGTGTGAACAGATCTTTATAGATAGATATCTCTACATACACATGATTACGTGTGTGTATGTAATACACACATATGCCTATATAATGCACCTGTATATATACCTGCATAAATACACATATACACCTGTATGAACAACTATATAGGCACACACACATATACATATACACAAAATGATCCAAAAGTCTTTGTGTAGTTTTAAGCTATTAAAGTTCTGGACCACTCTGTGTGTGTGTACATATATACACACATATATAGATTAGAGATTCTCCCTCTGTGTGTGCCTATTATCCTAGGAAATGATACATATTAATATCTATGCTATTTCAAGTCTCCAGAATTCACACAGAGATTCTCTTTCAGATGAGTACAATTGTATTAATTGATCTTCACCATAGAATCAGGGACAGTCAACAGTCAATTTTAGAAAATTTTTCACTGGGCTGAAGGTTCCTTATCCTTGATTTAGGGGATATCTGCACATCAGTGATCCTTGATCATGTAGAATGAACACTTCTTTATTCCTGAAATTATTTAGAATGCTCCCTGTGTCAGAGGTCTCATGTCATAGCCTACATGTCATATAGTGCATGAGGGCCATGGTTTAGACCAGGCTTAGACAATCCAAACACCCAAAGGTTTAGAATTGTTGACTCTAACAGTTCCCATTCTGAAAGTGAGTCTTTCATCTACCTGGGATTTGTAAGTCCACTCAAAGACCATTGAATTTTAATGAGAATTCAAAAATATGAATAATTTATGACTCACCTATGATGTTGCCTTCTCCCACTTTCTGATGGCACTGAAGAGTAATCGTGATAGCTGGTGAAACTGTCTTCCCATACTTCTTCCACGTGGAAATGAACCTGGGTTCTCAAAGACTTTGCCTTCAGAGTGGAAATTCTGTCAGGTGCCACCAACCTGAAAAATTTCCAAAGAAAGGATGTGGTGACCAACCATATCTCTGTCATCTGAGGACAGGTCTAGCTCTGTCATGGTTGGAGAAACAATTTCAGGGGGAGATGAAAGAGCAGGCACCAGAAGATTAATATTTTGATCACAACAACTCATGAAACTGTCTATACATATTAATGTGTTATCTCCTAGGATAATAGGTGTGTAAGCTCTTGGTCCTAAAATAAAATCCCCCAAGTCCCAAATCATTGAAACACATAAATTGTCCAGACTTCATCACTGTAAATGGCAACATTTCCATTGAAATATGTCAATAGAGGTGCAAATTATCCTTCCAAGTGTATGACCCTGCCACTTAGGTTCATCACATGTAGGCTCCTGAGTACGTGGTACCTTGGCCACGTGTATTTTTATATACATGTTTCTTGGTACATTTTTCCTGTGTGTGTCCATTTTTCCCTACTGATAAGGGAGAAGGATAGGGGCTGCCGAGGGATTTCATTGGTGTAGGGACATCCTTTACTAGTTCAGATTGGTATCTTCTCTGCAACTTATAGTCCTAGAGAGTGGGCTAGAGCACTGAAAGGTTAAATCGCTTGTCTAGGGTCACACAGCCAGTGGATGACAGAGGCAGGGCTTGAACCTAGGTCTTCTTGGCTCCAAGGCCGGCTTTTTATCCATTTTAACACACTGGTTCTCTTCCCCATTGATGATATGCGTATTTGTGGGAGAATATATCCCAATTTTATGGGACAAATGTTTTGTTGTTACTTTTCTTATTATGCTATTTCATTAAATACCTTTGTTTTGAACTAGTTGTACCATTTGGCTGACTGTGAAAGAAAAATACATTGGTGGGGTTTGCAGATGATGCTTTTGAAGGGAGACAGATCCAATTAATCATTAACAAGTATTAATTAAGCACCTACTATATGCTAGGTACTTTGTTAGACCCACATTTTGTCTTGAAACAGGGGTAACTTTCCCTGGGGAAAGCTCTGCAAATTGGTTGGGGAGGGGAAGTGTTCAAATAAGGATTGTAACAAGGTACTACACATATAAACAGATACGATAGAATGTCACCTTAGGCTAACACAAACTCTTGTCAAATCTCCAGGAGATATATATGATAAAAAGCATTAAATGCCACATAAATTTGAGGTCTTTTGAAATCAGGATTTCTGAAAATTGTTTTTATTTCTACAAGAAAACAAAAACAAAGGGCTTTTCCTTATTGAAAAAAACAAGAGAAAGAGACTTTTGCTCCATCTGGTCTTAAGACCTGAAAGAATATATAGCACATTGGAGTGGGATCTTAGGGGCAGAATTTTCTTTTTTTTTTTGGCAAGGCAATGGGGTGAAATGACTTGCCCAGGGTCACACAGCAAGTAAGTGTCAAGGTCAAATTTGAATTCAAGTCTTCCTGAATCCAACCTCCAGGGGCAGAATTTTCAAACTTTGAGAGGAAGGATAAAAAGAAGCACTTTTTTCATTGATGAGTTCTGCATATATATCGATGAACACTGGAGAACATTCAGGCCATTTCTCTAGTGTCCTGTCACTCTTTTTTGCTAGAAGCTCTTTTAGTCCTTGGGGACAGTTGGTGGCTCAATGGATAGGGCCGGGCCTATCATCCTCCTGAGTTCAAATCTGACCTCATATACTTACTCCCCGTGTGAGCCTGGGTCACCCTGTTTACCTCAGTTTCCTCATCTATAAAATGAGCTGGAGAAGGAAACGGCTAACTGCTCCAATATCTTTGACAAGAAAACCCTAAATGGGGCCATGAAGAGTCAGACACGACTGAAACGACTGAATAAAACAAGCTTTTAGTTCTCAACTTTCTAGGCTGTTAAGTTCTAGACTCTAGAGCACATAGCAGTTATTTGGTTCATTCTGCTGTCCATGATAGCTCTAGAATCACTTCACCAAGTACGAGAAACACAATCAAACTGGAGCTAGGGGGTAGAAAGGATAGAATGATCATTACATTTGTGGAACTGAGCATAATGCCATTTCTCTGATATTTTCCTTAGTTACTATTTATAACCTTTGCTATAGTAGGCCTTTTTTTTTGAGTATTTTTTTTTTAGAAAAGCCTTAAACGTTTTTCTCTCAAATGTTCTTGAATGAAAATATGACTATCATCTGTTGTGTTTCTGACATGCTTTCACTTTGCTCATTGTCCCCAACACAATGATCATTTTGTCCCTCTCAGCCTCACCCTATACCCCCATGCCTACAATGCTTAAAACCCCACCTTGTCCCCCTTTTTTATCCCTCACTTCAGCCAAATCTCCACACACGAGGTTTTCCAAACTATAAATAAGATGCTGTCTTTTATTTATTTATTTTAAAGATTACCAGTCAGAACTAGCAGTACTAAAATACACTGCCTCTTTAGCAGTAAGCTTTGAATTAGATATAGACCAGGACACTTAAAAAGAAAGTTAGGATTGTGATATGTAAACTGGGCAGCTACCTAGGCCGAAGGAATAGGGAACATGGGAAAGCATCCTTTCTGTTCTTGTTTCTGAACATGGGAAAGGTCGTTCTTTTGTAGCCCAATAGAAATAATTCCCATCAGTTATTTGGAGAAGAGGCAGCTAGGTGGTGCAGTGGATGGATTGTGGGTCTGGGGTCAGGAAGACCCGAGTTCAAATCCAGTCTCAGACACTTACTAGCTCTGTGAACCCCGGGCAAGTCACTTAACCTCTGTTTGCCTCAGTTTCCTCATCTGTAAAATGAGGATAACAATAGCTCCTACCTCATAGGGTTGTTGTGAGGATCAAATGAGATAATAATTTTAAAGCACTTAGCCCAGGCCCTGGAACATAGTAAGCTCTATGTAAATGCAAAATCCCTTTTCCCTTTTGTTAAAAGGACCAAGGTGCAGAGGACCAGACCCCTGCACTAGGAGAAAGGATTCCGGTCCTGTCTCTGTAATTAGTTTTCTGTATGACTGTGGGCAAGTCACATAACTTCTCTGTTCTGTGTCAAGGTCTGCGTTTTTTGGGAAATCACTTTGGCAGATGAGTGGGCATGGAATAAAGTGAGGAAAGATGAGGCAGGGAGCCCACACAGGCTAATGAATGGTCCAGACAGGCTCTGGTGTTGAGGGTCTATGGCAGATATGTAAATGTAGGTAAAGTATGTAAATTTGTATAATATGTAATATGTAAAGTATGAGGGATTAGATTTCAGGATTTCCAAAGTCTCTTCCATCTTGAAAATTCTTTGATTCTACAATGTAATCCCTTGAGATTTTTCTGCTTTGGTTTCACCCTTCATCTATTTCCATCTTGCCAATGAAATGCAGCATGGTACGGTGGTCAGAGTACTATAAGATCTGGATACTAATGCCATCTTAGAAACCCATTGCCTTACCCCCAAACCCTCCTCTCTTCCCAACTTTCCTAGCACTGCCAAAGATACCACTATCATCTAGGCTCCTAATCTCAATGTCATCCTTGATTCCTCATTTTTTTGGGGGGGCGGAGCTAGGCAACGGGGTTAAATGACTTGCCCAGGGTCACACAGCTAGTAAGTGTTATGTGTCTGAGGCTGGATTTGAACTCAGGTCCTCCTGAATCCAGGGCCAGTGCCAGGCACTGCAAATCTGTTGTCCAATCTCGTTATTTTTACCTCCTCCGCATCTCTCATTTGTGTGCCCTTCTGTCCCCACTCACACAGGTACCACTTACCACCACATCCGCCATAGTTCCTCAACACCAGGGCCTGCCTGGACCATTCAGTAGCCTGTGTGGTCTTCCTGACTCATCTTTCCTCACTTTATTCCATGCCCACTCATCTGCCAAAGTGATTTCCCAAAAAGCACAGACCTTATTGTGCTATCCCTCTGCTCAATGAACTTCAGTGGCTCCCTAGTACCTGTAGAACCAAATATAAAACCCTCTATTAGATATTTAAAGCTTTTCCCAACCCACCTTCTTCCTAACTTTCGAGTCTTACATTTTATGCCCTTCCTCACACTCTAGGATCTATTTACATTGGCTTATTTGCTATTTCTCAAGCACAATACTCTATCTCCTGAACCCTTACCTTTGAATGACTGCCCCCCGCTTCCCAGCCAAGTCTAAAACCTTCATTCTTTTCACTTGTTTCCTCCCTTTCTTAGCTTCCTTCAGGACTCACCTTCTATGAAGGGCTTTCCTATTCCCTCTTACTGCTAGTGACATTGCCTTTCATTTATTTCATTCACATACATACATAATATATATGCATATACACACATACAAAGAGAGAGAGAGAGAGAGAGAGAAACTATACACACATAATTTTTTCAAATCCAAGGTGAGATTAGAATCCAGAACTTACTGACTCCAAATTCAGTATCCTGGATATGTATGTATGTATGTATGTATGTATGTGTATATATATGTATATGTATGTATGCATGTATGTGTATATAAATATATGTATGCATATACACACATATAAAAATATGTATGTATACTTTTTTATATATATAATATATATATTTTTTTCTTTTTGGTGAGGCAATTGGGGTTAAGTGACTTGCCCAGGGTCACAAAGCTAGTAAGTGTCATATGTCTGAGACTGGATTTGAACTCAGATCCTCCTGATTCCAAGGCCAGAGCTCTATCCACTGTGACACCTAGCGGCCCCATATACATATATATTTCAAAAATATTTTATGTAATAATTATACATATTGTCTCTCCCACTGGAATGTGAGTTCTTTGAGGACAGAACTTATCAAATCTGGCCTCAAATACTAGCTCTGTGAACCCTGGGCAAGTCACTTAACCATGTTTGCCTCAGTTTCCTCATCTGTAAAATGAGCTGGAGAAGGAAATGGCAAACCACTCCAGTATCTTTGCCAAGAAAACCCCAAATGGGATCACAAAGAATCAGATACAAATGAAATGACAGAACAACTCAGTAACAATAACAAAATGTCTATGGGCAAATGAGTTAAATAACTTCTCTGAGTCTCAATTTCTTCATGTATAAAATGAAGAAGTAGACCTGTAAAATGAGGGGAGAGAGTGTCTGAAGTTCCTTCCAGTTTCAGGTCTGTGATTCTCTTTGAGTCTATTTCCTGTTCTGTAGAATGAGGATAATAAAACCTATGATATCTACAGGGCTATTGTGAAAAGCAAATAAGATATGTATATATAAATATATATGTGTATATATATATATACACATACACACACATTATAAATGTGTATGTATATATATCTCAAGGGGCAGTTGGGTAGTGCAGTGGATAGAATGCTAGGCCTGAATTCATATCAAGACAATAGCTGGGTAATCCTGATAAAGTCACTTAGCATTTGTTTACCTCAGTTTCCTCATTTGTAAAATGGAGATAATAATAGCACCTACCCCCCAGGGTTGTTGTAAAGGTCAAGTAAGATAACTTTTATAAAGTATTTGCAAACTTCAAAGAGCTATGCATCAGTTATTATCGTCACAACTGTACAAGATGCCGGTCCGTAAATGCTGGCCCTACTTTTAATTCTACAGTTTTCTATGCAGTCTTTAAAGTGAGGGAAGACAGTTCCCTACTCTAGCTCCTATATTGATCTGAGGGCCTAGGCTAGTGCCTTGCAGAGAGTGAACTGTAAATCAGTTATGACATCCCTGAATGAATTCATTGGAGCCAGGTTGGGGAGAACTGTCACCAAAGAAAGAGGAAGTCGCGTTGTTGATCATCGACCTCGTTCACATCCCAAGCTATGAAATGGAAGCATTGACGTGACCACCACCATATACACGTAAAAGTTCAATAACCATAGTGACGAATCTGGAGTTGAGACTTGACGCTTCCTAGCTGGAAGGCCTGAGTTGTAGCTTTCTCTTATTAGGAGAGTTATTTATCCTGGCTTTTAATAGTAGTCAAGGCACTTAATCATCGTCAGTTAATCCTGAAAATTCCTATGAGTGCTAAGAGGTTCAGAGGCCGGTTTCAGAGAAAAGGAAAAGAAGGTGTCCAGCCACTCAGGCAGCTTGGGCTTGATTGACAATCATGGTGCCATAAACCTAGAAATTCTGTCCCTCACTGGCCCGATCTGTCAACCAACTCCTCCCCCAATATTTTTGCTAGGGGTTGTAGTAATAACTTATGGAGTAAAAACTTATGTAGTAATAACTTATGTAGTGATAACTTATGGGGAGCAAAAGGCTATCAGCATCGTTGGTGCCTGTCCTGAGTCCTGAGCTTCCCCAACCTGTGGCTCTCTCCTCTGGGTAAGCTGGTAGCTGGGACTTTGGCTATTGTTCTGTCTCTGTTTGCCTCAGTTTCATCCACTGTAAAATGGGGGTAGTAATAACACTTACCTTGCAGGGTTGTTATGAGATAATATTTGTAAAAGTGATGGTACAGTGCCTGGCACATAGTAGGCTGTATGTAAGATGCTTATTCCCTTCTCCCTTCCCATCTTGGCACAAAGGAAAATCCCAAGGAGGCAGAATCTTCCTAAGAAGAGATAAAGCTCTTTGACTTCAGTTTCAAAGATAATTATGTTCACTTTTTTTTGTTCCTCCTTCCTACAGAGATGAGTCAAAATATCTAGTGTAAGATCAGCTGTTGCTAAAAGAGAAAATATCCCCTCTTGCAGAATGGAGAGGTCAATAAGAAGATAGGGTTTAGAACTAGAAGAAGATAAAGAAACCTCAGCTCACATAGGCAAGGTGAGTTATCCAGAATGGGATTCAAACCCAGGGCCTTGGCCTGTGGATGTGACTCCTGACCAGCCTGGGGTTGGAAGACCTGAGTTCAAATCTCCAATTAGCTGTGTGACCCTGGGCAAGTCCCTTATCCTCTGTCTGCCTCAATTTAATCAACTACAAAATAGGGATAGTAATAGTTCCTACCCACCTCCCGGAGTTCTTTTGGGGATCAAATGAGATAACAATTGTAAAGGGCTTAGCACCAGTGCCTGGCACACAGTAGGCACTATATAAACATTAGTAATTGTTATTGTACAGGGTTACCCAGCTAGTAGTAAGTGTCCAAGATGGGATTTGAACCCAGGTCTTACCTACTCTAAATCCAGTACCCTACACACACTACCTCCTTAGTATAGGGCAAAATTCAGTGGCAGTGGGATTTTTTTTCTTTAATCAGGCATGATGTACAAAAGCAGTCAGACTGAGTTGATGTATGTGGTTTATTTATTTGCTTAGCTTTATTTCTGGGTTGCTGGAGTAGCCACTCTTAGGATTCAAGATAAAACGAAGAACTAGCTAAGCCATCCTGGTTGACTGAGGCAATTAGTAAAACTAGCTGCCGGTTTTCAACAGCTGGTGACCTCCAACTGTGGCTTTGTCATATGAAGGGTTTTGTTTTTCCTTCCTTCATTTTAATTTTTTTAATAGGGAAAAAAAGGGTTTTTTAAACTATTATTTATTTTTTGCAATCCTTTAAGAAATTTTTGAGTTCCAAATTCTCTCCCTCCCTCCAGCTCCCATAGAAAAGGCAAGCAATACGATATCAATTATACCTGTCCATTCATTTTTTTTAACTTTTTGGTGAGGCACTCGGAGTTAAGTGACTTGCCCAGGGTCACACAACTAGTAAGCGTCAAGTGTCTGAGGTCAGATTTGAACTCAGGTCCTTCTGACTCCAAGGCCGGATATCCACTGTGCCACCTACCTTGCTGCCCCAAAAGGAAGGTTTTTCAACAAGGATATTGTAGAATTTAGTTTGGGTAGACAATACCATTCCCTTACCCCCCATTGGAAGATGCCTACTGACTCAGGCTGATACTCTGTTAGTTTAAGTTTGGTAATGGAATGAAATGACAAACTTTTGGATAGTTAACAAGAAGAGGTTTTCTTAGCTATAGCAAAGGAAGGTTTTTCTTTCTTTCTTTCTTTTTTTTTGCCTTTTTGGTGAGGTTATTGGGTTAAGTGACTTGCCTAAAGTCACACAGCTAGTAAGTGACATGTATCTCAGACTGGATTTGAACTCCTGACTCCAAGGCTGGAGCTTTATCCACTGTGCCACCTAGCTGCCCCAAAAGGAAGGTTTTTCAACAAGGATACTACAGCATTTAGTTTGGGTAGACAATACCATTCGCCTAACCCCCATTCCCCAACTCCAAATGAAAATGTATCTGGTCAGCAGGAGAGTGGTGATAGATCTACTGGGATATCTATTACCTCTGAAAGGCTCAGCCTCTAGTGGGCCTTTTTATGCCCTTAGGGGACCAGGAAATCATCTCAGTTAAGGCCAGAGGCCACCTGGAAACTGTATCAATGGAGTCTCCTTTGAACCCTAGCTCCCTGGGCCAATTCACGGACAGTTTTGTAGACTGTTCAAGGAAAAAAATTAAAAGAGGAGAAGCAGGAGAATGTGAGAGAGACTGGTACATGGTGATCCTATCACAGCTACTTATATACATTATCCTACTAGATCCTGACAACAGGAGACACTAGAGTGCCTAAAAATCCCCATTTTACAGATAAAGAAATTGAGTCTCAGAAAGGTTAGATGAATTGTCCATCTTCACAGTTCAGTAAGTGTTGAATGAATAAAGGTGAATCAGGTATAATGTCTTGATTGTAACTTGACGGAATACTGGAGATCTTTTAAAAAATTGGCTAGGTCAGTGTTGGCATGGTATTGAGTATTAGGTTTGGAAATTAATTTTCACTCTCTGAACTTCAATCTACTCCTGCATTGATTGTTGCCCTTTGTTCTGGAAGAGGACCAAAATGACATCACTTTGCTAGAGTCAAGTTTCAGGGTGTCTGACTGTGGCTGATCAGACCAATAGGAGCTCAGGATGTTCTACCACAGGTCGGGCACAGATAGTCCGCGTGAACCCTTACAGTGGTTTCTCTAAATTTGCACATCTTGCATTTCCTTTAAGCCGCTTTGCTCATAGAGACAGCATCTTCATTGAGGTGGGGCACGCCAGGCTGAGTAGTCCTGTGCCAGTGTCTCCCATGTCACACAGTCAATTCCAGAGTTCTTAAGAGAGATCTTGAAGTGTCCGTGTATCGCTTCTTCTGACCACCACGTGAACGCTTGCCCTGTGAGAGTTCTCTGTAAAATAGTCTTTTTGGCAAGCATACATTTTGCATTTGAAGAACGTGGCCAGCCCATCGGAGCTGTGTTCTCTGAAAGATGGTGGGGATGAGCTATCTCAAAGACACTTTCCAGCTCGAAATCTAGGCTATTCAGCAGGATCATGTTACCACGTGCTGCCATTGCTGCTGTGATTCTACTCACCTAGAGCAGCATGCTTGGAGATGTACTTCTAGAATCCATGCCCCGAGGCTCTGGGGGAAGTTAATGACTCAGCTTAGGAAGAGTGACCTAGGGCTGAGCTGATTAGACTAATGACTGAATATAAATTTCCCTAACCTACAAAATCTAGCCGGCCCCAGCTCACTAGACCTTTTTTACTTTGTACCCTATCCCGTCATCCATGACGGTCACCCTGCCATCAGTTCTGTCTCTGTGTCCTCTTTCCACCTCTTGCTCTCGGCACAGTAATTAAATTAATACTATCGTGATTTCTTGAAATAGTGATTTCTTGATCCTGTCCAATGGATCAATTCACTATTCCTGTGACTCTCCCCAGGCCTTCCTGGCTAACACTCTTACCATGTATTGCTTCACCTTTTTAGAATGTAAGCTTTTTGTGGGCAGGCATGGTCTCACTTTTCTTTCTTTCTTTCTTTCTTTCTTTCTTTCTTTCTTTCTTTCTTTCTTT
>NW_020954599.1:33722593-33726884 GCF_900497805.2 Vombatus ursinus
TTTCTTTCTTTCTTTCTTTCTTTCTTTCTTTCTTTCTTTCTTTCTTTTTCTTTTTTTTCCTTCCTTCCTTCTTTCTTCTTTTTCTTCTTCCTCTCTCTCTCTCAATCCCCGCCTCCCGCCCCCCCCTTTTTCTTAACCTTTTTTATGACTGCCAGACTTTGGCAATATGATGAAACCTATCCCCTCTTAGAATGATGTTTTTAAATGCATAAAATAAAATGCATCAGATTAGTCTTCCTTCCTTCTTCCCTTCCTCCCTCCCTCCCTTCCTTCTCTCCTTCTATCTCTCCCTTCCTTCTCTTCCTTTTATTCATCCTGTGATTTGCCTCAGATAGATGATTTAAGTGTCAACTGCTCAAAAGCAGGAGACTGGACCAAATGACCTCTCCAGAAGTGAGTCAGAGTTTCCCAACTCTAACATACCATTAGTTTCACTCACACCTCTCATTTTATTTCTCTCAGCCTCTCCCTGTACAGCCCTCCTCCCCCCCATCCTGATTCCCAGTCATCTTTGAGGATATACGTTTTCCCCTGGCCTCTGGCTCCTAATCACTTTCTGTCTGCCTGCTCTTTTATAGTATTTAATGTAGTAACTGAATTATTTAACTGTGGAAGTGTTTAGGGACAGAGTTGGAAGGGCAAATGAGATAACAAATGAAGCTGCAATGTTTGTATGATTCCTTTCGCTGCCGGGAATTCTTTGGCTTTTTATTTTTCTTAGGCATCTTCACTCTCCTGCCATGGAGGGTCCAACAAATCACACCCACAAATCAAGCCCTGAGCCCCATCAGAGTCTCCCAGAAGAACAGGAGAGATGTGCAATGAGCAGATTAGCGTCGGAGCTAATGGAGCAGGAGCTAGGAACACTTGTCTGGGGCTGCCAGCACCAGATGCCCCCTTATCACCTTCCAAGAGTGTATTATTTTAATGTTAAACATCGCAAATTGCAAGCTAGTAAAGTCACATTCAGATGGCTGTTCCCTGTGGTTGGCTGGTGATGGCAGCTCTGCATTAATAAGTATCTCCTTATTGTAAGAGTTTCTGCAGCACCAGCCTTATTCCAGTCTTTATCTCCACTGGTGCCTTCCGTTGAACCGTGCAATAAAGTCTTCTTTTTAAAGTACAATATGTCTCTCCCTTCCCTCCCCCCACCCCCCTTCTTCTGGCACTTTTATGAATCACAATTGACAAAGGCTTCACTAATGGAAATGCAAATTTCCTACCTGTCAAAGACTTAGAATGCTTTTTGAAAACAGAAGCAGAGAAAGAATGTACATTAGCATCAGCATAATAGGGGGAGAGAGGCACATCCCAATAAATGTGCAGAAGAAGATGCTGTGATATAAGTAAAATAGTAATGATTAAATCTTCCATCCTGATATTCAGAGATGACAACTACTCATAGATTTTCTAACTTGTAGGCTATTATTATTATGATTATTATTAGGCACTTTTGTGGTATAGTACATAGAGCCCTAGGCTAGGAAGTCAGCACCAGGTTCTAATCCTTGCTTTGCCACTTATTAGCTGTGTGGCCTTGGATAAATCATTTCTCTATGAGCCTTAATTTACCTATATGTAGAATACAGGGATCTGAACTGGATCAAAGCTTCTTACTCTTTTTTGTGACTGCCAGACTTTGGCAGTCAGATAAAGTCTATCCCTTCTTAGAATGATGTTTTTAAATGCATAAAATAAAATGCATCAGATTACAAAGGAAGCCCATTAAATTTAAATAAAGATGCAATTTTCCCCCCAGCCTAGATTGCAGTCTCCCTGAAATCTATCTACAAACTCCTTGGGGGTCTGTGGATCCTAAGTTAAGCATCTCTGAATTAGACGATTTCTAATGTTTCAAATCTAACAATATATGGAAGGGAAGTTATATAATAATAACTGTAACTGAAAGTTATATAGCATATTCCAGCTTGCAAAATGCTTTATACACATTGTCCTTTAAATTTTTAAAATTTATTTAAAGATTTCTTAATTACATGTAAATAATTTAACATTCTTTTTAAAATTAACATTTAATTTTTATTTTTTCTCAAGTACATGTAAGCAAAAATTTTTTTACCTTTGTTTTTTAAAATTTTAAGTTCCAAATTCCCTCCCTTCTTCTAGCCCCTTCCCCACTCAATGAGAAGGCAAGCAATATGATTTCAATTATACATGTGAAGTCATACAAAACACATTTCCATATTAGCCATGTTGCAAAAAGAAAACATTCACACACACAAGCAAGAAAAATAAAGTGAAAAAGTGTGCTTCAATCTGCAGTCAGAGTTCATCACTTTGCACTCTGGAATATACAATTTGTCTTATTTGATCCTTATAGAAATCCTATCAGGTGGGTGCTTTTATTAGTCCCATCTTACAGATGAAGAAACTCAAGCTAAGAGAGACTTGCTTAAGGTTACTCTCTTACTAAATGTCATAGTCTGGATTTGAACTTAGATCTTCCTACAAGGCAGTACATGACTGTGAAAAGACTTAGGTGATGAAGTGGAGAGAGCATTGGGCAAGAAGTCAAGAATTTCTCAGTCCAAATTCCACCCCAGACACTTATTAGCTGTATGACCCTGGGGAAGTCATTTAACCCTGTTTGCCTCAGTTTCCTCATCTGTCAAATGAGCTGGAGAAGGAAATGGCAAACTATTCCAGAATCTCTGCCGAGAAAACTTCAAATGGGATCATGAAGAGTCAGACACAACTGTAACAACTGAACAACAACAATAGCAACAAAATGAACAAGTGTCGAGTGATAAAAGGGTGCTGATCGATTGATGGGTATTAGCTCTGGAATCAGATGATCTGGGTTCAAATCCTCACTCTGACACTTACTTCCTGGGTGATATTGGGCAGATCACTCAAGATGAAGGGGTCAGATTACATGACTCTAAGGGTCCTTCCATCTCTCCATCCATGATCCTATGTAGCCCTCCATCCACTCTGCCAACATCAGCAAATGTATCCACTATCCATCTGATCTCCATTTTGTTAAATAGGTCAAAGAAAAGTACGCAAGACTTTCCAGTGTTGAGCTTACACCCTCTAAATCCAGGTCCAAAATAGCAATTCGCGATTTGGTACCTCAAGGATTTCCCAGAAATACGTTGGCTCATAGATTTAGACTCGGGAGGGATTGTAAACATCATTTGGTCCAATGCCCTCATTTTACAGATGAGGAAACAGAGGACTAGAAGAGGTAAGTGAGTTGCCCAGGATGACCCAGTTAACAAATGATAGGGCCAGGAGTAAAATCCAGGCCTTCTGACTCCAAGGTTATTATACCACGTTATCTCCAGTCTTAAAACAAAAACAAAAAGCAAGCTAATAGTATGATGCAGGTAATTAAATGTCTAGAGCACTGGTCCTGGAGTCAGGAAAACCAAATTCTAAGGTGGCTTCAGATACTTAGTAGATATGTGACCCTAATCAAGTCATTTAACTTTTTATGCCTCAGTTTCTTTATCTGGATAATAATAATAATAATAATAATAATAATAAACATCTACCTCCTAGGGTTTTTGTGAGTCTGAAAGGAGGTAATACTTGTAAAGTGCACAAGTTAAAGTGCTATATAAATGCTGGTTTTATGAGGATATACTTGCATCTAAGGATTTGTAGCCTGCAAAGTGGATTGAAGTCTACTGTCAACCTCATCACCCCCATCATTATTGTTTAATTTTTATTGAGTGCTCACACTTCAGAGGTGCTGTGAGAACAGCGAGAGAAATATGGTCTCTGCCCAGTGATTTTGCATTCTGATTAGTCAACAGAAGGCAACATGAGGGAATGTTCCCCAGGGGAAAGAAAGGTGAGGACTGGCTAATCTGGAGATGTGAGAAGGATTCTTAACAAGGAGAGCCTTGCTTTCAGGGTAAAAAAAAAAAAAAAAAAGAAAGACAGAGAGAGAGGGAGAGAGAGAGAGAGAGAGAGAGGGAGGAAAGACCCTGCAAGACTCCAGCCTGCCCCTGGCCCCCTGCTCTTGTCTGTCACTGGCGTTTGCCATTGCAATGACAAAGGATTTCCAAGGACCTAAATGCTGGACTTCCCTCATGCCCAGCAGAAGTCCTGAAGTACAACACATCTTAATCATTGAAAAAATGCACCGTAATCATAATTACACTGATCAAAGTGACTTTCCCTGAGTCAAAGTAACATTCACTGAGAGAGTTTCTTTAAAAGAAGGACTCGCTCTCTCTCTTCTCTCCCTCTTCTCTTCCCTTCTCCTCTTTCACTTCTTCTTCTTCTTCTTCTTCTTCTTCTTCTTCTTCTTCTTCTTCTT
>NW_020954599.1:33726894-33758377 GCF_900497805.2 Vombatus ursinus
TCTTCTTCTTCTTCTTCTTCTTCTTCTTCTTCTTCTTCTTCTTCTTTCTTCTTCTTCTTCTCCTCCTCCTTTTCCTCCTCCCCCCCTTCCTCCTCTCTTTTGTTACATGGATAGCTTGCTGGATATAGGACTGGAGAGAGATAAGACATATTTGGAAGTGAAGATGACGTTTATAACAGCTGGGTGGGATGTGAAATATCTTAGAATTCAAGGTGGAATGTGTCTTTGAGATAGCTCATCTAGACCAACCCCATTGTTTTATGGAGGAATAAACTGAGGTCCAGAAAGGGGAAATTAATTTCCCAAGGGCATACACATAGAAATGACAAGGCCAGTATTTGAACCCCTATCCTCTGGTTCCAAACCCAGTGCTCTTTGCACTATACCATGCCAATGCTGACCTAACCAATTTTTTTAAAAAAAAAAACAAAAACATCATTAAAGTTTTTTTCAAAAAAGAAAAATAAGAGTAAACATTTAAAAGATAATATTCATCTCTAATTCTAGTGTTTTTTGGGACGATGGGATGACCCAGAACAACCCAGAAAGCTGTGATCCAAGACTGCTGGACTTAATATAAGAAAGAGCTGAGTTGAAGTCTCCCCATGACATTTATTGGCTGGGTCTTTGAGCATAAGGCAGCTCTCCTTCCTCACAAGAACTTCTCACTCTTACCCCACAGATCCAAACAGTCGCCACATCTTGTGGCATCTGTTTCTCCATAACACACAAGCCCTTCCTACCACCAGCACAGCCACCACTTTAATCCAGGCCCTTATCACCTTTTGTCTGGACAGTAATGTCCTATTTGGTTTCCTCGCCTCAAGTCTTCTGCCTCTTCAATCCATCCTCTATAGAGCTGCCAAACTGATTTTCCTGAAGTCTGACCATGTCACTCCCCTACTCAATAAACTTCTATGGCTCCCTATTACCACCAGGATCAAATATAAAATCTTCTGTTTAGCATTTAAAGTCCTTCGTAACCTGTTCCCTTCTTACCTTTTTCAGTCTACTCATTATTGCCTTCTATGCTTTCTAGTGTCCAGCCATACTGGCTTACTTGCGGTTCTTTAAACACAGTTCTAGACATTTGTGATAGATGGCCCCCATTCCTGGATTCTCTCCCTTTTCACCTACATCTCTTGGAATCCCTGGCTCCCTTCATAATACAATTTAAACACCAAACTGTTCCGGAAGGTATTTGCCGATCCACTCAGCTGTTAGTGCTTTCTTCTCCAAGATTATTTTCTTTTTTATTTGTATTTGTTTTGGACATTCGTCAGAGGCAGCTGGTAGGTAGTCCAGTGAATAGAGTCCTGGGCCTGGAGTCAGGAAGACCTGAGTTCAAATCTGATTTTACTTACTAGCTGTGTGACCCTGGGCAAGTCACTTAAACTCTGCCTCAGTTTCCTCAACTGTAAAATGGGAATCATAACAGCACCTTTCTCCCGGAGTTGTTGTGAAGCTCAAAGGAGAAAATTATTTTCTTAAGTGCCTAGTATAGTGCTTGACACATAGTAGATACTTAATAAATGCTTATTCCCATCCCTTTTCCTATACCAATATGTGTCCATTTTGTCTTCCTCATTATTAGAATGTTAGCTTCTTGAGGGAAAGAATGGTTTCATTTTAGCCTTCAAATCCCCAACTCCTAACACAGTATCTCACACATAGTGGATGCTTAATAAATGCTGGTTGATTGATTCTTATGAAGTAGGTAGTATGTGTATTATTATACCATTTCTCAGGTGAGGAAACACAGCCTGGAGGTTAAGTGAATTCTAAGGTAGCAGAAATTGTACTTGCATCTGGAGTTTCTGACTTCAAGTCCATTACTCACAATTCACTCAGTTTCTCTTAAAAGAACTTTACAGTTTATAAAGTGTTTTCCTCATAACAACTCTGTAAGGTGGTTAGTGCCACTGGCATTTTCGCTCTTTTATAGATTTGGAAACTGAGGCTTAGAGAGTCACAGAATCTCAGAATTGTTGGGGACCTCTGATGCCTTCTGATGAGGGATTGTCCACTGTCTCCCAAAGAAGAACTCATTCCATTTGTGGAGAGTTCTAAGTTTTAAGAAGCAATTCTTTACACTGAGCATTAGTTTGTCTCTAGTTCTGCCCTCTGGGTCCAAACAGAAGACTAAGTGCAGTCATCAAAAACAAACAAACAAACAAACAAACAAAAACCCTAAACTGTTAACATTTAAGTTAATTATTTTCAATCCCTCCCTTTTCTTTAAATTCTCATGAGAACTTTTCCCCCCATTCATTCTTATTCACTCTTCATATAATTGTATTTACTGGTCTACATTTTTTTCCCCTGGTTCTTGTTTTTTGTTTGTTTGTACTAGTTCATGAAGGTTTTTTTCCAGATTTCTTTGTATTCCTTAGCCTTGTCATTCTATAGCTTGATATATGAATGTGCCACCATTCACCATTGTTGGACATTTAAGTTGCTTCTCATTTGGGGCAATTAGATATATAATGTTATTTTGAAGTTCTTTGACCAGTTAGACCATTCTGGGTTTTTTGGGTAACGTTGTGGAATATATTCCTAATCATTCTTTCTTGTGGCATTACTTCAGATGCTTTCATGGCCCTACTAAATCTTCTCAAGATGAAAAATCCCCAGCACTTGAAGTGTTAAGCAGGGGGTATACTGGGGCCAGCTCTAACAGGCTTGCAGGGCCCATGGTTAAATTTTCCATGTGAACATTTACACCTCAGAAATGGCAGTGCTACAAATTGGGGCTTGCTTTATTGTTTTGTTGATTGTCTAGCCTTAAGAAACTGGTAATAATACGGATAAAACTAAAAAGTGAGCAAAACCAAGAGAACATTGTTTACAATAACAGCAATATTGTTTTAAGAACAACTTTGAGAGACTAAGTCATTTTGACTATTATAAATACATAAATTAAAAATAAAGGTCATATGAAGAAAGATGCTACCTGGGAGCAGAGAAAGAACTGATAAATAGAAATATGTATAGAGTAATTATATATATATATACATATCTATATATGTATATATATAGATATGTATATTCCTATTTGTGTCAAATGGTAGCCATCTCTAGGGCAGAGCAGGGGGAAAGGAAGAAAAAAAGGAAAAAAAAGAAATTTACATGATAACTTTATTTTTGAAAGGAATAGCAAGTTGTACATAATAGATTTGCAGTTTCATGTGCAATCATCTTTTTTATTATAGTATGTTATGGAAATGCTTGTTTTGTTCCACAAATTAAAAATTAAAAATAAAATTTAAAAAAAAGTATACCTACATCTTCCTCTTCCCCTCCTTAAACATTTACTAATAGACTCCTGTCTTGTTCTATAAATATTACTTGAGCTCAAGAGGAGTGCAGAAGAAGACTCAGAGAATGAAGTCATCACCAGACTGGAGGCCTGGTGACTGTTGTAACATCAACAATTATTATTAATTCCCAGCCCCAATAATTATAATAGCTATTATTAATAACACTAATTATCAATAGTAATTAATTACCACATGTGGTTATAAATATAAATAATTATCAATTCATACCAATAAATATAGATATCAATGAAAACCTATAAATAACATTATGAATACTTAATAACTGCCATTTATTTAAATAAATACTTCAGAGTCTGCAAAGTACTTTACCTTCACTGTCTTAATTGAACCTCACAACATTCCTGGGGTTAAGTGACAAGTCCAAGGCCACACAAGAGTAAGGTGTGGAGTATGTACCTGTACCCAAATTTTCTGACTCCAAGTCACCTCCCCCTTTATGTTTTTATATGCATTCTAGCTATTTCTAGGATCAGTTAGTAAAAAACTGTTGTTCCAGAGGAACCTTTTACTTTTCCTTCTTTTTTTTCCCATATTTTTTATTCCTTTACTATACTTTTCCTTTCATTGTTTTCTCTTTCTACATGTTTTTCTACCTGTTTACACATGATGGGTGGAAGCAGGTTACAACACATCACAGATATGGAATGATGAAGGAAGAGTAATATAAAGGATATATCAATCAAATAAATGTTTGAGCTGGCCAAAAACAATATGGGTGGGTTCCATGGTGAGAACAAAGGATAATTAATGGACCACCCACTTTCTCTGTCTGTATTCCCAGGATGTCAGAGAATTCAAGGAAAGCTTCCAGCACATTGAATGGACCTCCTATGACAAATTGATGGAAAGAAATGGATTTGAGTTGCACAGAATAGGCAGGTTTTAGATGGGTTGCAGTCAGCATCATTGGAGTGATTATTCCCAAAGAGGAGATTGTGGCAAATGGAGTGTTAGAGTTTTTGTTCTTTTAAAGCCTTCAGAAGGCATCTAGGTGATATGGTAGATAGAGTACTGGAGTTACAATCAGGAAAACCTTAGTTTGGTTACTGCCTTAGACATTTACAAGCTATGTGATCTTGGGCAAGTCACCTAACCTCTATCAGTCTCAGTTTCTTCATTTGTAAAAATGAGCATAATAATAGCACCTTACCTCACTGGGCAGCTGTGAAAATCAAATGAAATTATATATATATATATATATATATACACATACATATATATGTGTGTGTTTGTGTGTGTGTGTGTGTGTGTATGTAAAATGCTTTGCAAACCTTAAAGTGATATACAAATGGTAGCTATTATTATTATTATTATTACTCAGAGACAAGAAGGGACTTTATTCAGCCCTAACAATAAATGAAATTTCTAACTTCTAAAATAGAATTTTCTTCTATCTTTCTCCAGTCTTTCCATCCTTCCTCTCCTTGTCTCTTTCTTTCCTCCTTCCCTTTCTTCCTCCCTCTTGCCAGTGGCACCATTTCTTAGCCCCAAAAGAGTGGAACCAAGAGTCGGGGTGAAAGAGGTCACTGACCACTGAGTAATCCACTGAAGTGTGAAAAGGCCTTGTGAGGCGATAGTGGAGGAAGCTTTCTTTCCATGAAATAATGACAGTGAGACGAAGCAAAGAATGGGGCTTGGTGCTGGAGGCCCCAAGCGTGGCATGGTCAGTGACCCCGGTTCAGCCCAGGGGATGGACTAGCTGACCTAACTGGCCGCATGTAACTCCAATTTTTATGGTTCTATGGATATTGATTGAGTCTGCAAGTGTCACTTATGACTAATGTTGCTCTAGTGATGAACATATTTTGAAGGGGGAAAATAAACAAGACGTGATTGACTTATTACTGAAAATTAATTAAAACTAGATTCCAGCAGAGGGAAAAAGTAGAGCGATGTCAGAATAAGTTAGTGGCATGGCAAAGGTAAATCAAGTAACACTCAATTTAGTGCCATGTTCAGTCATTATAATAAAGGAGAATAAACATGTCCTTGTTAGTAACATACAAGTAGTGCTTAACTTGAGCTCAAGGTTCTGGGAAGACCCAGAATGTCTAGGATTCCTCACTCTAGTGGATCAGACTGAACATAATAATAACAAGAAGAGTCTATAAGTTTATAGAGATTTAATGTTTGAAAAGGGCATTTCTCACAACACTGTGAAGTAGGTGCAAGTAATATTGTTATCATCATCATCATAATCATCATTTTTCCCCACACAGCTAGTGGAAAGAACCCTGAATTTTGGGTTCAGTGTGATCTTGGGGAAATCACTTTAACTGTTTGGGCTTCAATTTTCTTAAGTGCAAAATTAGGTGATTGGAATAGAAGACCCCAAAGGTGCCTTCTGGCTTTAGATCCTATGAATCTAATGTCAGAAGTATGGGCACCAGTTTTGTGCTCTTTTTTTTTCTACATGGTATATGCAAGAGTCCATCCAAACTGGGCATGTGTCCGTCTTATTCCATTTTCTTTTGAGATTAAAATCAAAGTATTTGCTCAAGGAGACTATTTAGGTCAAAATATGTCTCTGATGCCCAGGATGTGATCTTAAGTGTTATGTTACTTTTAGCTGGTTCTTTTGAAAAGCCTGAACTGTACCCTCAAAATCACTAAACCATTTGTATCTTTAAATCTGTAATGCTACTATTAGATCTATGCCCTACTTAGAGCAAAGAAGAGAAAAGACCCATATCTAAAAACAAAACATTTATAGTAGTTCTATTTGTTGTAGCAAAGAACTGGAGACTAAGGGGGAAGTGCCCTTCAATTGGGGAAGGGCTGAAGAAATAGGATATGAGTGTAATGCAGTACTATTGAGCTATAAGAAATAACAAAAGGGACAACTTCAGAAAAACCTGGGAAGACTTGTATGAACTGATGCAGAGTGAAGTGAGCAAAAGCAGGAGAACAATTTATACAACAACAACTTTTTAAAGATAAACAACTCTGAAAATCTTAAGAACTCTGACCAATGGAGTGACCAACCACAGCTTCAGAGGAATGATGATGATGAAGTATGCTACTCACCTCCTGACAGAGAGGTGATGGATGAGTGGTGCACAATAAAACATACTTTTTTTCAGGAATGGTAGATATGTGGATTTGTTTGGCTGGATTGTGCATATTTGTTTAAAGGGGTTTAAGTTTCCTTTTTAAAAAGTATATTCAATGGTAAAAGGAGGGGGAAGAGTAGGGGCTAACGTGATAAAAAAAATTTAATTAAAAAAAAGAAGAAAAACCTGAATTGTACAGTCATCTAAAACATGATAAACCTTTCCAATTCTGACTTGTCTTCTTTAGGTGATCTTGCCTTTGCCTCCAGGGTCTTTGATAAATTAGCTCTCTGCCTCTAATTCCAGAAGTGATTACAGGGAGATAGATAAAACAGTTGAAAGAAGACAGATTGGGAGGAACATAGGTTTGTCTGTAGAAGTAGTGGTGGGATTGCTGACCCTGCCTTCCGATTTTTCAGGAGGAGGGAAGCTAGAGTCAGTATCACTGCTTCAAACAGTCAAGGGGCAAAGATTCTTCAGTTTTCAAAAAAAATTTCCTCCACAGGTTCCAATTGCAGAATATTTTAGCATCAAGAGATACCCAAGAGGTCATTTAGTCCAACCCTCTACCCTCATGTGAGAATATCCTTGACCTTCAACAATTTCAACCTCTGTTTGAAGACCTTGCGTGTCAATTAGTCAATAAGTACCTATTAAGTGCTTACTGTGTGCCAGACACTCGCTATTTCTGCATCTTCTATTTCTTGATCTAGCTGTTAAAACACTTCCTTGTAGTCATCCACAATAACTTCCATTCATAGGTATGAGTTCTGTCTTCTGGAACCACACAGACTATCTAATTCTTCTTCCTTATGACAGTCCTTCAAATATGTAAAGACAGCTACTAAATTGTCTCCCTCCATCCCAGATCATCTCATTTCCAAACTCAACATCCTTAGTTCCTTCACAGTCAAATGACTTGGGTCTTGAGTTAGCGTGCCATGCTTGGGGTATTTCATCTTAGCACAGCATCCAGAACACCCAATACCCTAGATATGATCTGTATACTACAGAGGGACTATTATCTACGTTGTCTTAGTACTATAATTCTATTAATATAACCTAAGGTCAACATGAGAAGCGGTATGCTGGAGTGAATAGGGAATGGAAATTGGGATGAGCTAGGCTTAGGTCTTATCTCTGACATATATTGGCTATATGACTCTGGGCTAGTCCTTCAACTTCTACCAAGCACCTCTCTAAACACTATATAACTCTTTTGTTACAGGGCAAGTGCCCAACTGTATTAGGAGAAGGAGTTTCCTTATCTGGGATTTCCCTATACCAAGGGTCTTTTACCTTTTCTATGCCATCAGCTTCTTTGGCTGTCTGGTGGAGCCTAATAGGGCCACTTCTCAGAATAATGTTTTTAAATGGGTAAATTATAAACATGAGATTACAAAGGAACCCAACTAGTTATATTAAAACACTTATCAAAAATATATTTTTAAAATATCTTAGATTCAGCACTCTTGTTGATTAAATCACAGGTTTGGACAAAAAAACCCCATCATTTAAAAATGCATATTCTTTTGTAGACACATAATACTGTTTATTTATATGGAGTGTGTGGTCTACTAATATTTCTAAGGTTTTTTTGTATATAAACTGTTGAGTAAAGCTGTGGCTCCCCCATTCTCTATTTTCACAGGTGATGTTTTGAACCTAACTGTAGCATTTGACATTTATCACCATTTACTTTCATCTTGGTAGAGCCAGCCCATCATTACAGATTAGAGTTCAGCAAACTAGGGCCTGAGGACCAAATCTGGACCAACTGTTTTTGTAAGACCCCCAGCTAAGAATGGTTTTATCCTTTAATACAATAAAACTTTGTTGGAAAAAAAATATAAAAAAACATTCTTGCTTCTCCTGCATATAAAAAGGGGGTATCTAGCCAGATCAGTTTGCTGACCCCTATTCTAGATCATAAAGGATTTTTTTAGTTTCAGCATCCAGCATGTTAATTATCTCTGCCAAATTTGGGTTATCTGAAGACTGAAAGAGTAATCCTTTTATAGATTTATTGAAGTCATTGTTTAAAAAAAATTAACATGTTATCTCTGAACTCTTCCTGAGATCTTCAGTTAACCAACTTCTAAATAGAAAATGCAAATACTTCCTGTTGGATTGAATCTATCAATCATTCACATTTTAGTGGAAATTATATATTGAAAAAGATCAGACTTTGATAGTGATGGAAGCTAGAGGAAAGGAGGAATTATTTGTGGAGGATAAGGAAGGCTGAAGTTGGGGATAGAGTGGATATTTTGGACAGACAAAAGACAACTTACCATGCTAGGTGCCTTTGTACCTGCCTTGAGACAGGGGTTTTGAGGTTAGGGTCAGAAAGTAAGAAGAAAGGGGGCAGCTAGGTGGTGCAGTGGATAGAGCACCGGCCCTGGAGTCAGGAGGACTCGAGTTCAAATCTGGCCTCAGACCCTGGGCAAGTCACTCAACCCTAACGCCTAGCCAAAAAAAAAAAAAAAAAAAAAAAAAAAGAATGAAGAAAGTAAGAGGAAATACAGAAAAGAAAGTATGAAGAAGCCCAAGACAAGCTTTCATCTACTTTGCAAATTTGTCCAGGGTGTTGGTGGTTGCAGAATCTACTTGATGCTCTAATACAAATGACTTAGTTTGCTTAATGTCATTACTACGCCATCTCTTTGGTTTAAGAATTATAGTCACAATATTTGAGTGTCTCAATCCCTTTAGCTAGCCAATTCCTACCTGAATAAATGAAAAAACTCATATATCAAGGGCTTTTTATATGCCAGGCACTCCTAAGCACCGGAAATAAATACCAGAGTGACACAGTCTTGTCCTCAAGGAGTTTATATTCTAATGGATGAGAATGAATGAAAAAGCATTTATTAAGCCCTTACTATATCCCAGGAAGTAAGTTAGATGCTAAGGATATACATAGAACATATGTCAAGGAGCTTGTAATCAAATGGGGGGAGATAATACATGAAAGAATTAATCTGTAGGGTATATAGAAAGACCCAGGAGTCTTTAGGGTGAATTGTTGGGGGTCTATGACAAGGCTCAGGCATCCTTAGGATACAGTAGTAGACCAGATCACAGTTCTTGAGACGATGTCGGCATCCCTGGCATACCTGGAGGGCGCAGTGGAAGGGCAGATGGGCCTGGTGGTCCTCCACTGAACTGGAAGAATTAAAGTTGGTGACTCCCACCTCATCCAAGCGGTGTGAGCAGGTCTGTTGCTCTTTCCTAGCAACCAGCCTAATGGAGTTTATAGAAAAAGAGGTCAGGAAGAGGGGACCCTTAGTGGTGAGACAACACATATGGGGGGACTGGTGGCCATGAACGGGTGTTTTGACCTGGAAAGTCACAGAGCTAGTGAGTTGATCTATAAGGAAGTTGAATTTCATGCTCTTTCCTAAAGCAATGGTAGCATTGATTGATGACTATGCCCAGAGCGAGAGGTAGAAAGAAGTGTAAGGTGGGTGGGGCAGAACAGATGGCAAAACGGTCCATGTGGACATTGGATGGGATGTGAAGCATGGTCTGTTCTGGGGCCAAGTAGATAGAGTGGAGTGAGTTTGTGAGATGTGGGGCTGAGGACTCTTTCACCAGTCAAGACAGCTGAGCTCTAGGGCCCGAGTTCCAAAACTGAGACAATTAACTGGCCCACAAACTGTGGTTTCTGGAGGTGTGCTCTAAAAGGTGTTGTTCCAGGTGGCACTGAGGCAGAGGCAAAGCAGGTGGCAAGATGGCGAGATGATCCAGGTGGATGGCTGAACAGCTTGATGGGATGGAAAGGAGCCTAAAGGAGGCCGCTTCACTGATGTGCTAAATAACCTGGACGTACGCCTATACAAACTTGGAGCTCAGTTCTGGTTTTATTGACAGTGTATTGTTGAGAAATTGGGCCAGACTGGACCTAGTCAGACAGGCCTCCTGGGTAGACGGTTTAGCCCAGGTAAGCAGGTCAGACCCCTTGCTGTGAGCACAGGTGGCTGCTTGGCTGGGGGCAAGCCTCTTTTCAGAAGCCCACAGATGGGGTGCTCCCTAGGAGCTGTGTGCCTACCCTAGGATCCACAGGCTCTGCCTCCTGCTGGCCTGACTGGCCCACTGACTCCATTAGATGACAAAGCGGGGCCCATGTATTGCTAATAAAGTCGAGCTGTCTTCTCCCACAGCATGCTGCATCTGTCTTCATTGAAGCATGCCCCTGGTAATTTCATTTTGGGGTTTTCTATTAAAAAGTTTGATTAATTCCATAAATATTAAAATAAGACAGATAATTAGACTCTAGGTACTCACCGTTACACAAACGCAGTAAAATCTGTACTAAATTATTATTAATAAGCACTCTTATAATAAGTGCCTGGAAAGTGGTTCACAATCATTTTTATAGTTTTTATTAGTTATTTCTCAGGACAGCCTAAGGTAGGCAGTCATTGTGGCTTTCTCCATATTCTTGGTGAGGAATGTGGGTGTCAATGACTTGCTTTGGATGACTCAGCAGATCAGTGTTAGGTAGCAAGTGGAAATCCCCAGATTGGTTACTGGAGTCACTGGGCTCATAGATATTACAGGATGATTTAGCTGAAATCATCTGTGGAGGCAGCATGGAGTCACGGATCCCACTTCCACCACTTACTACCTCTAGGACCTTGGGCAACTCACTTAATTTCTTTGTGCCTTGGTTACACATCTGTACAACGAAGGTGTTGGGCTTAGAAGACATTTTAAGGTACTTTTTAGCTCTCATCCTATGCTCCTTTGATCTGGTCCAAATTTCTAACTTTTTGTTTTTGTTTTTGTTTTGTTTTTTAGACAACTGGGGTTAAATGACTTGCCCAGGGTCACACAGCTAGTAAGTTTCAAGTGTTTGGTCTGATGCTGGATTTGAACTCAGGCCTTCCTGACTTCAGGGCCAGTGCTCTATCCACTGCGCCAGGTAGCTGCCCTAAATTTCTAATTTTTCAAGTGAAAAAAATTAAACCCAGAGAATTATAGTGAGCTCTTTGCCCATGGCCTCACAGCCATTTATTGGCAGACCCAGGAGAAAAATCTAGTACTCTCAAGTTCTAATCTACGTTATTGTTTTCTGAACCTTTTCCCCATGTAAGTGAAATCATTGATAGGAGCGGATGAATGTGAAATTCTACTGTACCAGGTTATTATCTAACAGATAATTTTTCCACGACTCCCCTCCCCACCATGTAACTAAATAATTTCTTTCTACTGTCCTCATGTGGGTTCTATGCTATTTCATTTGACTAACTTGGTGGTGGGCACAGCTGGCAGCACACAGTGAAAGCTGAGTAATAGGTGTCTCAGAACCTCTATATAAATCATGTAGACATGTGTAAGGTATGAATCATTAAGGTAGAAAAGTGGGGACATGGAATCAATAAATAGCAAAGTTCAAGGGAAACTCTTGTCACATTTAAGCTGATGTGCCTATTTTGCTGTGTTGGGACAGATTTGTAATTGGCTCACTAATCACTTTACTGGGGAGGGGGGATAAGGTGGGGGTGAGGAGTGTCCCACAGTGGCCACATAGAAGGCTGGGAGAATCTTTGCTTCTATTTTTAATCAGGGAAGAAAGCTGACTAAACAGAAGAATTCTTATTTTGCCTCCTTTTAAAAGCATTTATGCATCCAGGTAGCTAACCAAAAACCAACCAGTCTCTCCCATGACACTCCTCAGGTTGTATTTCTTCTGATCCTCTAACAGGTGTATCTGGAATGTACTGTTTCCAGGATGGTAGCTTTCCAGAAGAGTTCCTTAGTTCTAAGGTGCATCTCTATCTTCTGCTGGGATATCGACTCCTGTGACACTATCTGTTGGCTGGGCACAGTGAGTTGGACCCCTGTCCCCCCAGACTGTTGTAGATAGGAATAATAGTCTGGAAAGACTTGGACTGGCTTCCTTGGAAGGGGATAGTGATAACTCAATAAAGGTCCTGGGAACTGTATTTCTTCCCAGCTCAGGAAGAAAGGAAGCTATTATGGGACCAGACCTGGGAGGTGGAATTTTTCCATTACTAAGGGAGTTTCAAATCTCTCTGGAGAAGGAAGCTGAAGACTGAGAGATAGATGGAGAAGGAGTAGGGACCTCAAGAAAAAAAAGGTAGAACAGGGACAATAGGTAAAAGAGGAAGAAAAAGTAGGATTGAACTGGGACCAGTCAGGCAACAATCAAGGAGAGCCATCAGCCCTCTAGGCATGTCTGAGCAGCAGACTCCAGCTAAAACCACTGGTTTTACCAACCTCGAGGCACTCTGGGAAATTCCTACCATAAGGAAGTACTCACTTCAAGAACTGAGGGAAATTCCAAGAAAAGGTCTGCTTTCCCCCAACTTCCCCTCCCTGAATATGTTCTGCTCTTTTCTTTACCCAAATGTTTCTTGTAACCTGAATTTTGCCTCAACAATAAGGAAGCCAGCAAGCTAGAGATTTATGTTTTTGCCTTTTTGGTGAGGCAATTGGGGTTAAGTGACTTGCCCAGGGTCACACAGCTAGTGTCAAGTGTCTGAGGCCAAATTTGAACTCAAGTCCTCCTGACTCCAAGGTTGGAGCTTTATCCACTGTACCACCTAGCTGCCCCTCAAGCTAGAGATTTAAATCAAGGCAGAGGACCAAATCTCTGCTCAAGTGTTAGAAAATTTCATATTTAGGGGCTCTGAACAATTGTGCTTATATTCTTAATATTTTATTTATTATAAACCCCTTGAAGGAGCAGAGGAGGAGATCAGGTGAATCTGAGGGGTCTTTTTATTTCCCCTAGGCTAAACAAAAAGAGCTAATTGTTTCCAACATGTTGATTAATCTCGAGAGACAAAGTAGGTAGGAAGGAGAGGATGGTGAGGAATATTGCTGATCAACTGTAGTTTCCACAGGGACACTCAAAGCCATCAGTGTTACATTGGGACAGCAGGATTACCTCTCTCCTCTTCTTCTTAACATATTGATTAAACTAAAGGAGTGCTCCATTCCCTATTGAGATTATTTCTACTGAAATCCAAAGGCAGCTAGGCGGCAAAGTAGAGTGCCCTGGAGTCAGAAAGACTCATCTTCATGAGTTCAAATCTGGCCTCAGACACTAGCTGTGTGACCCTGGGAAAGTCACTTAATCCTCTTTGCCTCATTTTCCTCATCTGTCAAACGAGCTAGGGAAGGAAATGGCAAACCATTCCAGTACCTTTGCCAAGAAAACCTCACATGGGGTCACAAAGGGTTGAACACCACTGAAACAACTCAACAACAACAACAAAAACAACATCTGGATCTCTGGTGTAAAAGCAAAAGAATAATCATAATATCATAGAGTAAAATCTAGGAGGGACCTTAGAGATCATCTGATCCATCCCCATTCTCCTCTCTTTGCCTCCTGCCTCCTCTTAGGGGTTTGGAGGGCAGGGATGCAAGCAGGGATATTATGCCCTCCCCCACCAGAAGCAACTCCCCTTCCCCCAACCCCCACCATACTTCTCCCTAGAGCAGCTGCCTTTTGATCTGAGCTGACACTCTGCTACGCCACATCCCCCACTTCACCCCAACTGAACTGGCCCCAGACACAAGAATGCCTAGTTATAACCTCACAACCAAATGCAGAAAAGCAGAAATAGTAAATGCATCCTTTTCATATTGTAATTCTATAGAGTTTTAAAGTTTACAAAACACTTCCCTTGAATTGACCTTGTGAGGTAGATAGTAGATATATTCTCTCCATTTTCCAGGTTAGGATACTGAGGTTTAGAGGAGTTAAGTGACATTTCCTTACTTGCAAAGGTACTAAAGGGTGGGGTTGAGGATGCCAACCCATCTTCTGGCTCCAAGTCCAATGATGCTTTAATTCACATTTCTCAAGCAGCTCTCTGTAAATATCCCATTTGATCATCTGAGGCATCAATGTTCTGTCTCCCCAACTAGAAATAAAACTATCATATTTTTGCATCTTCTCAAAGCACCTAGTGCAGATAATTCCCATTTTTTATTGTTGCTGCTGCTGCTGCAAACTCCAGACCTGCTCTTCACAAATTAGCCCCCGGAGGAAAGAAGATGTTTCTTTCCCTGAGATCAGGTTGACTTGAATGGTGAGTGCTCACATATCTCCGACCATGCTTCCTGGACCCACTTTCTGCCATCCCACCTGATGTCCACACATTCCATCTCTTCCTCTGGGAAAAATAATCAAAGTGACATTACCATGGCTCCTGGAAATAAGTCATTCGACTGCCTTATGGCTCCATTTACTATCTCTGTTACTCAGCACACCGAAATTCCCCTCCTTAGCCTCTACTCCCTCCATATGTATTAGAATATAAGCTCTGAGGGCAGGAGCTGTCCCTTTTTTGTAATTGTATCTCCATCACTGAGCACAATAGCTGGCATATAGTAAGTGTTTAATAAATGGGGAAGGGAAGAGAAGGTAACAAGCATTTATTAAGTGCTTGTTATGTGCAAGGCACTGTGCCGAATGCTTTATGAATGTAATCTCATTTGATCCTCAGAACAACCACAAAATGATTTTTCATTCATTCATTTATTCAACGGACAAATTGGTTCATTAGGAGGAGGGTAAGAGGAAACTGGAGGGGATTACCTCTCTCCTACTCCCAAAAGGAGTTCTCTTTCCCCATTGGGATCATTTCTTGGAAAGACCTTAGCTTAAAAAGGCCAAGGTCTCCCACTGCATCCTGGGCCATCTCCAGTCTTCCTGATCTATATCTAGCCACTTGACCCAGATGGCTCTGGAGGAGAAAGTGAGGCTGGTGACTTTGCACAGCCCTGCCTCACCCAAATCCAATTCAATTGTAAGTCATGGCATCATTTTCCTGATGTCATGGTCCTCTTTGAGAACAAAGGACAAATCACACACAATAATTTCTACTGAACTCCATGGATTTCCGATGCAAAGGTAAAAGAAGAGTCATGGGATCATAGGTTAAAATCTAGGAGAGACCTTCGAGATCATCTAATCCATCGCCGTCATGTTTCATATAAGGAAACCCCTGATTCATGTTTCTCCACCTCCTGCCTTGTGAAAGAGGTTACATAAGAACTGTGCCTTCAAGGAGGCCAAGATGAGGAGGGAGTATATTACCAGTATGGGAAACAGCCAAGGGATGGAAATGACAGATGGAATTTTATGTAGGGAGAAAAAAGCAAGAAGGACAGTGTGGAGGGAGTGTATAGAACGTGAGGAAAAGTCATGTGTAATTAGTCTGGAAAGATGGGCTGGAACTAGGTAGTGAAGGGCTTTAAATGCCAAGAACCTGAACACTCAATATTAATATTATTTTCATAATTTAATGTTGTGCTGTCCTTTTAAAACCTACTGTGAAGCAAAAACAGGTGATGGTAATGAGGTCATTTAAATGGCTCTGATCTTATTTTAGAAGGAGGGCTGGGATTCCAAGAATGGGTTGTATAACCAAGACTAAAACCTCATTTATTTAAAAGAAAAAGAGACAGCATGGTATTGTAGAAGAGCAGAAAGATCTGGGTTAAAATCTCACCTCTGACACATCCAGGTTGTGTCACCTTGGGTAAGTCACTTAACATTTCAGTGCTCTGGCAAATCACTAAAAGTATAATTTTCAGGGAGAGTGTTGTCTTACATTGGTAGAGGGAATTTCCTTACTCAGGAGTTCTCTATACCAATAAAATCATAGGCCTAGATTCTATCCTTGTCCCAGTAGTTGTTGGAATAAGACAGTCGAAGAAATCTAGGGCTGGAAGGGCTCATCTTAGAGCTCCAACTTCAGAAAAAATGACAAATACTCAATACTACACCAGATCTGTGATCTCATTGGTGTGGGTATTTTCCAATAATGCAAATTGCAACCTATTCATTTCTTCACATCTTCTGTGACTTGTCCAGGTCTTCCTGAGGTTCTGGTCCTTGATTTCTCTCAATATACTAAAGTCACTACTGAAGCACTCTGCTACCTGTCAGTTTTCCCTTTCTCCCAACTGGTACCCAGCTCATAATCATTTTTATTCATGCATTTCACTGATGGCATCCTTCACACTGACTTTCCTAATAATTCCTTTTGTAGTGTGTTCCTGACTGCTCACACCCACTATGTACTTTTCTGTCATCGTCTGAGGGATTGTCATTTTTAATTCTTTTGAAACCACAGTGTTCCATGACTCATAGCCCCACAAAAACTCCCAGAAATTTATCAAGAGTTTAGCTAAATGTTTTCTTGGAGAGTGACCTTAGTCAAGCCACATTTATGGACCTTAGTTTATTCATCAATAAAATGAAACTGATGTACCAGATCAGTGGTGGGGAACCTGTGGCCTTAAGGCCACATGTGGCCCTCTGGATCCTGAAGTGTGGCCCTTGACTGAATCCAAACTTCACAGAACAAATCCCCTTAATTAGAAGGATTTATTCTGTAAAACTCTTGGACTCAGTCAAAAGGCTGCACCCAAGGACCTAGAGGGCCACATGTGGACTCAAGGCTACAGGTTCCCCACCCTGTACTAGATAATCTCAAATGGCTCTTCCAGCTGTAAATTCTGTGATCTTATGAAGTGTGAAAAGATCCAAATAATTCCTCCCAAAGCCCTTCTAAATTCTAAGGCAAGCAAAATCATTGTTGATGAATTTTTTAATTTTTATATGCCACCATCATATTAGCTTTAGGTCAAAGATACTGTACAATACAATTGTATTTTTGTTATAGTTGATTCTTGGAGCACAATTTGACTTTGTTAAATGATTACAGGGGCTCTGAGTTACTGAACCTTACTGGTAGCTCTGAAAGCTTTGATTTATTTGTTGCCAAGCCCTTGGTCAGTAGCATAACTTCCAATTATAACATTTTTCCTATGGGAAAAATGTGATCTTCTTTATGATATTACTTTTAGGAATACATTGTGGCTGAAAGTGAGGGCTGCCTATCCAAGTGATGAATTTCATGGACTTTGTCAAATTGATTAACAAAAGTCTCTTCCATGTATTCTCTTTCTCTCCTTTTCTCCTCCCACCTCTTCTTGGTCTAATGAAGTTAGTTTCTTTTGTATTCATTCATTTATTACTTCATGTATTTGTTCATTCACTCACTCATTCATTTACTGATTCCTTCAGTAATCATTTATTAGCACCTACTATGTACCAAACATACAGATACAAAGATACTAAGTGAAATAGTCCTTCCCCTTAAGGAGCTTACATCATAAGTGAGGGGGGAGGAGGAATATATATATACATATATGTATATATATGATATGTGTATATATATATATAAATATTATATATAGAGTAAATAAAAAGCAATTTTGGAAGGACAGTAATAGCAGCTGAGAGAGAGCAGTGGTGATGGTAGTGATGGGTGGTTTGCAATCACAAAAGGCCTTTTGCAAGAGGTGGCATATGAACTATGCCTTGAAGATAAAGGAGGGATTTTAAGGCAGAGAGAGGTGAGGATGGTCTTCATTACAGTATGAAAACAGCTTGTGCAAGGGCATAGTAATGAGAGTTAGAATGTTGGGTACAAAGGAGTAGACCCCTCTGGCTGGGTGCAGTGTAGAACTTATGAGGGGGAGGAAGGTGTAATCAGCCTGGAAAGTTAGGTAGTAACCAGAGGATGAAAGGCATTAGAGGTTAAACAAAGGATGCATCTTTCTGAGCTCCTGTCTTTTAGGGACCCTGAAGAAACTCTCAGAAGACATGAAGCAGGAGTATGCTGGAGCCAGCTTTAACTGGCTTGTAGAGCCCATTGTTAAAATTTCAATATGAGCATTTACACTTCAAAAATTGTCAATTGCTACAAATTAGGGCTTGATTTATTATTTTCTTGATTGTCTAGACTTACAGAAGTGTTAATAATACAGATTAAGCTTAAAAGTATGTGTGTATACATTTTTTTCACCCAGAGAGACCAGTTGTTAAACATTTACTGATATACCCCAGACATGCAACTTCCTTTGTTAAAATGTTTTTTTCTGGTATTAAGAGATAAAGGAAGAGTAGGCTCAAGTTATAGGTGGCTTTGACTCCAACCTGTATTTACAGACTTACTTCATATTACTCGTCTTCAGAAATTCTGTGTTCCAGTAGAACTGGACTGTTATCTATTCTATTTGTGGAATGGAGTTCTTAGTCTTACCTTTGTCATCCTTCAAAGCTTTCCCTGATTGCAGAATCGTAGATTTAGAGTTGGAAGAACCCTAGAGGTAATCTTTGCCCAGTTCTTCTTCTTCTCTCCCTCCTCAAAGTACTTGGTACTGTCAAATGGTTCAACGTCAGAAATAGATGAGGTTTTATCAGTGAAAATGACTTGAAAGAAGAAGCAACCTGCTTCCATCTGCTTTATCACCATACTCTAAGGATCATGGGATCTTTCTATCTGACTCACAACAGAAATCTTTTACATGTATTGCCTCCCTCTATTGGAACAGGTGTTCCGTGAAAGCAAAGACTGCCATGTTTTTCTGTTAGTATCCCCAGGGCTTAGCCCAAGGCTTGCATGCTGTAAGCACTAAATAAATGCTTTTTGTTTTTTCATAATTCCTTTGTTCATTTATGGTGCCTTGAAAAGGGAACTGGATTAGGAATCAAAGCACGTGAATTCAAATCCCAATTCTGTCAGCTCTTTTCTGCAGTAGGTGGGGGGCAACAGGAAGCTGAATCCTGACCAGCTCTTGGACTTTTGCATACTCTTTTTAGCTGCTGGTACTTTCGCTTAGGACTGCCTTTCATGGTGCTGGGGCCAGTCTCTTCGTTATAGCCTAGGAATCAGGGACACTTGAATTCCACCTGAATGTATAGGCAACAAGCTCCTTGCTTTTCATCTTGGGGACCTCCGGGGGGAGAGGACATAGTTGAGAGCACCATGAGCTTGCTCGCTCCCAATCCTGGTTTTTTTTTTTTGTGCCTAATTTATTGACTCAGTGACCAGATCTACTTTTGATTCTTTTTGTTTGCATCAACTTTATCCCTCTGTTTTATGAAATATTAATCATTTAAACAAAGATCACCTTTCTGGACCTCATTTTCCTTGTTTGTAAAATGGGGCGGGGGAGGTAGGGTTAGATGACCTATAAAATACCGTCTACCTCTCATTCTATAATCCTACGAGATTATAGAATCCTAAGAATTCTGCTTTCCTTTCTGCTCTGCTCCGAGATTAAGTGGCTTTTCTGACTGCAGAGGAGTCCCCTAATCCTTCCATGCCTTTGCCCTCCCGTTTGGGAAGCAGAATTCTCTCTGCCACGGTCACAGGATGCCATTCATATAAGACAGAGTCATATGGAAAGCTGAATCTCCTGTTGGGGTATGAAACAAGGTTACTCAAAGATAAGTTACTCTCCTTTATGTTAAACTAGCCTATTAATTAGGTCATTTTAGCATCATGGCACTTTACAAAAGACACACAAATCCTGGCTCAGTGTGTGTTTGTACCCAGGACAGACACATTCCTGTGGCCCTGCCCTAGATGAGAGCATCTTGACTGAATCAAAGATGAACCCCTTTGAGTGTCCTCAATGGGAAGGCAGGCCATTTGTGTTGGAAACACAATGGAGAATTGGAGCCTTTGAATTCATGCAGCTCTGGAGATTCCTTCAGGTATGTGAGGCCCACTGTTTCTGACTGGGCAGAAGCAGGGCTGAGATCATATGTATTATTTGAGCCTCTACATAAGCAGAAAGACACAAAAACTTCCAAGTTCGGTTATCAAGACCCAGGGACTAGAAAATTACATGAGGGAGTAAATAAGGCAGATAAAGATGCTTCTGAGAGATTACTCTCCTTGAATTCCCCCAATCCTCACCACCACAAAGGCCGTGAAGGGTTAGGGGTTCCAGGTCAATGTCTCAGCTATTGGATAGCTCTCCCTGTCTTTTCTGTAATAAGTATATTAACTGCTGATGCGGCCTGCCCAGACTCCTAAACAGATGAATATAGACACCTCACCAGAGCCCTTTCTGGCTTGGTGAGATGACCAGTATTGGTAATATTAATAATAATAGTAATGATGATATTTTTTATGCCATGCCTTTAATTCCATTGGTAGAAGAAACTTCCAGTGAGTAAATTCCCTCTACCAAAGCAGATTGGCAACTGTTCAGCAATTTATGTCTTAAGAGTTGTCTGGAGCACTGAGAAGCTGTGATTTGTCAAAGGTCATACATACAGCCAGGTAAGAATCAGGAAGTGGGACTAAAGCCTGATCCTCTTGACTCCAAGGCCTAGGCCTTTCTGACTCTGAAGCTAGCTCCCTGTCCACTGCATCACTCGGTGATGATTCACATTGCTATAATGCATTAAAGATTGCACAGGACTATCCTTGCAACAACTCTGTGAGGTAGGTAGGTTCTAGAGGAGAGGGAAGTGAGGGTCTGCCTTCCCATGTTCTAAGGATTTGACCTTGGTAAGCAAAGAGATAGGCCATGCATTTCAAACGGTCCAGACCAGACCCAGAGATAGACAAACCACCTGGGAAATCATCTGCGGACCTTCCAGGACGTCGAGATGGGAAGGAATCTGGACAAACTGGTGAAATGTTATGGATGCTGGTAGCAGGCAACAGATAAGTCAGCATCAAGATAAGGCCTGTAGCAAAGAGGCAGAACACAGGATTTGGTTAATCTGGTGGCTGATCCCTTGGCAGCAGATATGAGCAGAGCAGCGGCTGGGACAGTAATAGGCACCCTGCCTTGAAAGACTCTTGTTTAGGATCAGGGCTCTAGTTTCTGGAAGGACTGATGGCACTAAGTCAGGGTATCATAGGATTGTGGAACCAGAGCTCAAAGGGAACTCAGAGGTCATCTAGTTTTTTTTTTAACCTTTTTTTTGTTGGGGGGGGGCTAGGCAATGAGGCAATAAGTGACTTGCCCACGGTCACCCAGCTAGTAAGTGTTATGTGTCTGAGTCCGGCTTTGAACTCAGGTCCTCCTGAATCCAGGGCCAATGCTCTATACACTGCGCCACCTAACTGCCCCTCAGAGGTCATCTAGTTCAGCCCTCTCATTTTACAGATGAAGAACAGGCCCAAGGAGGTTAGGTGATCTGTCCAAAGTGACATAGATAATATGTATCAGAGGTCAATCAATCAACAAGTATGTATTAATTGCTATCGTGCATCTAGCACTTTAAGGTTGGCAAAATGCTTTACATATGTTATCTCATTTGATCCTCACAGAAACCTCACAAAGAAAAGGTGCTGTTATTACCCCTATTTTACAGATGAGGAACGTTGAGAGACTTCTCCAGGGTCACACAGCTTATAAGCATCTGAGGCAGGATTTGAACTCAGGTCTTCCTGATTCAGTCTCCAGTACTCTATCCACTGGGAGACCTAGTGACCTAGCTGCCAGTTCCAAGCACTGTGCTAGGTGCTGAGAATACAGATGCAAAATATGAAACAATCCTTACCCTCAAGCTTACATTCTATTGGGAGAGACAACATAATTATATATAGAATGAATAACTAATATCATATACATGATTATATACAGACTAAATATATACAGAATGAATACAGAATAAAAATAATTGTGAAGGAAAAGCACTACCAGCGGAAAAGGTTTCAGGAAAGGTTTCTTGTATAAGATGGTTGGTTCTTTTTTTTTTTTTTTTGGCTAGGCAATGGGATTAAATGACTTGCCCAGGGTCACACAGCTAGTAAGTTGCGTCTAAGGCCAGATTTGAATTCAGGTCCTCCTGAATCCAGGGCTGGTGCTCTATCCACTGCACCACCTAGCTGCCCCAAGATGGTTGGTTCTTGAATTGCATCTTTAAGGAAATGAGTGAGGGATTCAGTGAAGTAGTAGTGAAGAGGGAGTGAATTTAAGTCATCAGGTGCCAAGGCATGGCATGGAGATGGAGTGCCATGTGGGAGGAATGAAGAGAAGGCCAGTTTGGATGGACAGTAGAGCATAGGAAGGAGGGTCATGTAGAATGAAGCTGGAGAGACAGGCTGGGACCAGGTTACAAAGGGCTTGGAAAGCTAAACAGAGGAATTTATATTTTATCTTAGAGGCAACAGAGAGCCACTGGAATCTACTGAATAAGGATCAGATCTACGCTTAAAGAAAATAACTGTGGCAGCTGTGTCGAGGTTGGGTTTGAGTGAAGGGAGACGAGAAGGGAGGGGGCCCTTGGGACCTTTGCAACAGCATAGAAGAGAGACGACGAGGGCACAACTCTCACCCTAGTGCAAGTGGAGACAGATGCCATGGAGGTAGGAAGGAGAAGTTTCATCAACTGATTGGATAGGAGGGGTCGGGCGGAGTAAACAGTTGAGAATTAACTCTGAGGCTATAAACCTGGGAAACTGGAAGAATGGGGACGACTTAGAAATAGGGAAGGTTGGTGAAGGGGTAGAATTTGGGAAAAGAAGATAACTTCTGATTTATATGCATGAATTTGTTAGTCATCTGAATAGAGATTATAATTAAACTCATGGGAGCTGATGAAGGCACTGAGAGAGAAAGTATAAAGCCGGGGTTCTTAAACTAGGGCCTTGTGAACTTTTAAAAAGTATTTTAATAATTGTAATATATTTTATGCATTTAAAACGTTATTTTAAAAATATATTTATTTAAATTTTCCCCCAATTACATGTAAAAACAATTTTTGATATTTGTTTTTTAAAATTTTGAGTTCCAAATTCTCTCTCTCCCTCCTCCTGTCCGCCATCATTGAGAAGGCAAGCCATTTGATATAGGTTATACATGTGCAGCTATGCAAAACATATTTCCATATTAGTCATGTGAAAGGAAACATGGACCAAAAAAAAATCCCAAGAAAAATAAAGTAAAAAAAAGTATGCTTTGATATGCATTCAGACTCCATCAGTTCTTTCTCTGGAGGTAGATAACATTTTTCATCCTAAGTCCTCTGGAATTGTCTTGGTTCACTATTCTGAGAATAGGTAAGTCATTCACAGTTAATCATTGTACAGTATTGCTGTTACTCGGTACAATATTCTCCTGGTTCTGCTCATTTTACTTTGCATCAATTCATTTAAGTCCAAGTTTTTCTGAGAGCATTGTGCTCATCATTTCTTCTAGTACGATAGTATTCCATCACAATTATACCACAACTTGTTCATCTGTTCCCCAGTTGATGAGCATCCCCGTAATTTCCAATTCTTTGTCACTAATAATAGTGTTTGACCATTTCTCAATTGTGGAATGACATATTCTTATAAATTTGACTCAGTTCTCTAAATATTTGAGAAATGAGGCCTTTATTAGTGAAATTTACTTTTTATGCTTCTCTTGAATCTTCTTTTTAAATCTCTCTCTCTCTTTCTCAATATATATATATATATATTTGAATATCTGGTCTTTTCATCAAGAATACTCAAGAGCCCTCTGTGTCATTGAATGTCCATTTTCCCCCTGAACAATTATATTCAGTTTTACTGGGTAGGTGATTCTTGGTTGTAATCCTAGCCCCTTTGCCTTTCAGAATATCGTATCCCAAGCTCTCTAGCCCTTCAATGTAGAAGCTGCAAAATCTTGTGTTATCCTGATTTATGATGTTTGAATTCTTTCTTTCTGGGCTACTTGTAATATTTTCTTCTTGACCTGGGAACTCTGGAATTTGGCTATGATATTCCTGGGGAGTTTTCATTTTGGGATCTCTTTCAGGACGTAATCTGTGGATTCTTTCAATTTCTATTTTACCCTCTGGTTCTAGAATATGAGGGCAGTTTTCCTTGTTCATTTCTAGAAGAATGATGTCTAGGCTTTTTTTTTGATCATGACTTTCAGGCAGTCTAATAATTCTTAAATTATCTCTCCTGGATCTATTTTCCAAGTCAGTTGTTTTTTTCAATGAGATATTTCATATTTTCTTCAATTTTTTTTATTCTTTTGGTTTTGTTTTACTGTTTCTTGATGTCTCATTGGCTTCCGCTTGGCTAATTCTAATTTTTATGGAGTTCTTTTCTTCAGTGTATTTGCTTCCATGATACTGTCTGTCCATTTCATTCTTTACCATCCCCTTCTCCTTTTGCCTTTAATCTTTCCCAGCATCAGAGTCTTTTTCAATGAGTCCTTTTTTCTCATTATGTGGCCAAAATATTTAAACTTCAGCTTCAGAATTTATCCTTCCAATCAATAGTTTTTAAATTTTAATTAATAAAAATTAATTTCTTTAGGTACTGACTGATTTGATCTCCTTGCTGTTCAAGGGACTGTCAAAAGTTGTCCCCAGCACCACAATTTGAAAGCATTGATTTTTGTGGCACTCAGCTTTCCTTATAGTCCAACTGTCATAGCCATACATTATTGCTGGAAAAACCATAGCTTTGACTACATGGACCTTTGTTGTTAAGGTGATATCTCTGCTTTTTAGTATGTTGTCCAGATTTGCCACAGCTTTTCTTCTAAGGAGCAAGTGACTTTTAACTTCATGGCTGTAGTCACCATCTGCAGTGATCTTTGAGCCCAAAAATATAAAATCTGACACTGCTTCCAATTATTCTCCCTCTATTTGCCAGGAAGTGATAGGACCAGATGTCATAATCTTAGTTTTTTTTAATGTTAAGCTTCAAGCCAGATTTTTCACTCTCCTCTATCGCCCTCATCAAGAGGCTTCTTAAGTCTTCTTTACTTTTTGTTATCAGAATGGTGTCTGCATGTCTGAGATTGTTGATATTTCTCCCAGCAAAATCAATTCTGGCTTTTGATTCATCCAACCTGGCATCTTGCATGACGTACTCTGCAAATAAGTTAAATAAACAAGGCAACAGTATGCATTCTTGTCATGTTTCTTTCCCAATCTTGAACCAATCAGTTATTCCATATTAGGTTCTAACTGTTGCTTCTTTATCCTCATATAGGTTCTTCAGAAAGGGGGTCCATGGGCTTCATCAAATTGCCAAACAGGTCCATGACACAACAAAGGTTAAAATTCCTTGGTACAGAAAGAAAAGAGGGCCCAGGGCAGAGTGTGAAAGAGCATCTACAGTTAGTTTTGATTTGAACTCAGGTTCTTTGACTTTAGAGCCAATCAATGTGGGAAGAGCTGGGGAAGAAATATAGGCAATGTGGCCAAAGCAGAGAAAGGGTGGGATGTTTATGGCATCTTGGCATAAAGTGAAGGAGGGAAGACTTGTTCATAGAAAAAAAACCTAGCTTCTACAACTGGGCTACAAGTTGCAGAAGCAATGCTGGGATAGCAAAGTTGACTCTGATGAGGAGCCATCTGAGTTATTTGTCCGTTTAACTTTTTCTTTCATTCTGTATGTGTCTATTTTTCAGGTGTGTTTATTTTATATAGCAGATCATTAGGTTTTGTTTTCTTATTTGCAGAGATGGGAGGACTAGGGCAGCTAAATGATGCAGTGTATAGCGTGCTGGGCCTGGAATCAGGAAGACCTGAGTTCAAATCCAGACTCAGACACTTAATAGCTGTGCGACCCTGGGCAAGTCACTTACCCTGTTTGTCTCAGTTTCCTCACCTGTAAAATGAAGATAACAATAGCACCTACTTTGCAGAGTTATGGTGAGAATCAAATCAGAGAATAACTATAAAGTTTCTAGCACAGTGCTTGGCACATAGCAAGCACTATATAAATATTAGCTATTTTGATGATGATGATGGAATTCCATAATTAGACCCTAAAACCCAAGCTTGAAAAATTATTTGCACTGCTTGTACCCAGGGGTTAGAGGTACTGACTAAGAGTTCTAAGCATTTAAATTTTATGATGTTATTAAATGCTGTTTGTTTTCTTACTTGGTGTTTCTATCTTTTTATATTGTGGAGTCAGTTTTGATTATACTATATATGGTTCATCATTACCTTTCCTGGTTTTCTTTTTTTTTCAGGTGGGGTAGGGAGTTGGAGACCTTTACAGAAAACAACTACTCCACCATCTTACTGATCATGGAAAGTTCAATTGATATTCATTCAACATTCAACAAACATTTATTAAGTGACTCCCCTATGCCAGGCACCATCCTAGCTATCACAAAAGGACCATAAAGACAAAAACAAAACAATTCTTGCTCTCAGGGAGCTTACATTTTACCGGGGTTTCCTGGGATCCTCATGTTTCCCTCACAGAACAAAGACTGATCTTAGTACCTGTGGGGTGAAGTCTGCAGGTGGGGGCCAGACAGAAGGAGGAATAGGATGAGGGGAGGGTTGATGTGAGAATAGCAATGTCAGGAGGTGACCAGAAAGCCAGGAGAGTCATCAAACTGCTTACAAGGAGCTTGACTATCTTTTTTGACTGTCTTTTTTTTTTCTTCAAGGTAGCAAGTCATTGAGTATCTGTTATGTAGGTAGCATGAATATTCATTTTGACAACAAATGCAGTGGGGCACATTCATTAAAGGGCCGTTTTCTTTATTTTGTATACCTGAATGAAATTAGGGGCTTCTTTAACTCAAAATGCAGATGCATGCAAAATGCTATGCAAATAATTACAATTTAGTAGCAGCCTTGGACTTTTTTTTTTTTAAGTGAACATCCCAAGAGCATTGAGTCTCATGGCAAAATAGCTACCTGGACCTAGAACTAAGGCCCAGCATCTCTAGGTGCTTATTTAAATCTCTGGCAGGGAACAGAGGAGCTGGGGATATTTGAAAGACACTGGCTCTCCAATAAAAGCTGGATGATGAGAATTTGCCCAGCAGGACAAAGGTGGTTATGACTCCTCTTAAGCAATTTGCCCCTGGGGAGAGGGGCTCAAGGGAAACTAAACAGAAGCTGCTGAAATTGTTTGACATTTACAGTTGAAGCTCTCATTTGAAATTCTTCACTTTCATCAATCTTCCCCTCATTCAGAGGGGAACTCCTTCTTGCCCCCTCCAGTCTTCGGTACACTCTTAATCAGAATATAATATGCAGTGGTACCCAGTAGCAGCTCAGGCAGTCATGTTAAGCCTGCCTTTAATCAGGCCTTGATGCTGTTTTCCCCTTTGAAGATGATTTCCTTTTCCTCTGGAGGAGCTCCACACTCCTACAAAACTTCAGAGGTGATTTTGCTAAATGGTTCGAAGTCACATGTGCATTATTAGTTCAGAGGATTTCTTGCCTGCGATGCCAGCGATATTAGCAGTAGGCACTGCCTCAAGGCCTTGTTTATAAATCCCAGGCTGCATTTTTCTGAGGGCTTTCTTTTAAGGCTAGAAATAGAAATGAATTCAGTACACTTACTTGATGGGGATGGAGAACCAGCACCACAGTTAGTTTTGGATGATCTGGGCAGGGGCAGTTTTTTCATTCAGGTGGTTAGGTTTGAATTGCTTTGCTTCTGGAGAGTTGGGTGGCATTTTACTTTCATGGTCATTTTGATGGTATAGATGTATTGGCTGGCTTTGTAAAGTTTTTATGGCATGTGGGCTCCATTAATACCAACTTACTTTGTTTTCAATTCCTCCATCCTCTTTTCCCATTAGTAGAATGTATGCTCCTTGAGGACAGGGACTGTCTCACTTTTGTCTTTTTATCTCTAAAACCTAATATGGTACATGGGGGATAGTAGGCTTTAAATAAATGCTTAGAAAAGTAGATACCCATTGATTATGGAAAGGCTAAGCAAATTGTGGTACAGCAATGTAATAAAAAGTTTTTGCACTATAAGAAATGATGAATATGAAGAATACTGAGAAGCATGAAAGATTTTTTGAACTGATGCAAAGTGAAGTAAGCAGAACCAAGAAAACATGATATGCAATAACTACAAAAATATAAATGGAAAGAACAAAAGACAAGAAAACTGAACAGCATATGGTCATAATGATCAAATTTGGCCCAGAAGAATCATCAGACCATAGATTTGGAGTCGCAAGGGACCCTAGATCATTTGGATTTGTCTTGTTCTTTCTTTATGTGACCTTGGGCAAGTCTTCTACGCTCTCAGTGCTCTAGGCAACTGTTTAGGACTGTGGCAGAGAAGGTGTTGATCTGTACTAGAAAAAGGAATTTCCTCACCTAGGACTTCCCTATCTCAATGAAATCACAAATCTATTCCCTATCCCTGCTGCCAATGATATATCTCTTTATATCATATCAAGCTAGGTGACACATGAATTCAAAGCAAAATGTATTCAGTGGAATAAAGGAAATGACACGGTAATAAATAAGAAGGGATTGAATCAAGTATTCATTATTCTCAGCATCCATTCGTCAAATAAGGTATCATATATAAAGCGGTTTGAAACCTTAAAATGCCATATAAAAATCAGCAAAACAAATAACTGCTGCCCCTAGTATTGATAGTAGACTTCTCTTTAATTCCCCAGTCTCCCCAAGATGGTGGGAGAGAGTCATGTCAGGTTATTAATGGAAAGGTGATAGGGAAACTCACCTCAGCAATACTCTTGGAAGCACTTGGCTTCTTGGCCTGGAAACTAGAATGTTTGCTGACTTCTTTTGGTGTGGCATCATCAGTCTTGGGAGTGCTGACATCTTAGTGCTGCAAGTTGGTGTGCTCTGGTCTTTCTTGGCTCTGCAGGTACTTCTGCTAGGTATATTAGCCCTGGCACAGTCTAGCTGTAGCTTCCATTCTTCCTCATTCTCTTTTGTCTTTTTGCTCTATTCTCCCAACTTGTAATAATCCTGCAGCCTTTTCAAACGTGCTAGAAGCATGCCTATACAATCAGGGTATGTGCTGGGCAATGCTGCTGATATGGGGCCCATGCACAAGCTTCTGGGAGGTGCAATTTTCCCAAATAAGAACATTTTCCCAATGATTAAGGTTCTCAGCCCTGAGCATTGTGATAACATGGAATCTCTGCATAGATGCCTTCCTTCCACCCACCCCCACCTCTTTCATATTTCACTTTTTAATCTTATCATGTCCCATGATAAGATTAAAATATCTTATAAATATCTTATAAATAAAAATATAAATAAATATTTTCTACTATCCACCATTAGAGTATGGGTGCTGCTTGAGGGCTCTGTCTTAAATTTTGTATCTCCCTATTAGAAACACGGTAAGGAACTTGAAAACCCTAGAGTAAGACCACCAGTAATGGCCCCAAATCCCTCAAATGAGAAAGAATATTAACTTGTTGCCAGTTCCCCAGCCATCCTTTCCCTACCCCAGTATGAGCCTGCAGCAGTCCCACACTGTGATCTATACCCCAAGTCTGAGCTCTCCTGCTCCCTATACCCAAAAGCTAATCTTGTTTGAGTAGGATAAAAACCTTATAAGGACCTATCCCACTTCATCTGTCTTGGGCACCTAACTCCATTTAGGATGTCAGTATACTGCCCCAAGTCCTTCCTCCCTGGCAGCCCCTTTGTTTATTTGAGTAGCTCCCTTTAATAAATATACTTGCTTCACCTTCTGCCTGCTCCTGTCTTGGGCTACGTTTTATACCCTGGTGTTCTGCTTCCCAGCCAGGTAAGTTTTCTCCTTAGAGTCATCAGCTGTCATCCAGGCCTGGGACTAATGATCTCATCAGCCACACCTACATCCCTGGGAATATAGGATGAAAGGACCAAAGCAAGAACTACATAAAACAATGGCAGGGCCTTCCTCCTTCTCTCTGACACCTGGGTTGAGACTAGGGGCCCTGCCCCAACCGTGCTTCAAGGGCTTTTTTCTCTAGCAATATAAAAAGAAGATAACCTTCCTTAGATTACATCTTGGTATTCTGAACCTTTCTCAGTACTCAGCATGGTGATTTCTATTTAAAAAAACCCAAAAAACAAAACAAAAAAACCCCTCACAACTTTCTAAATATATGGTGAGTGAGTGAATGAATGGATGTTAAAGCTGAAAAGGATTTTAGGACCTCCTTTCTACTTTCAGATGACAAAACTGAGGACCAGAGAGGATTGCGAAGAAGAGACAGAGATAGTCCCTCACTAGGGGCACAGTGACCACGCCTGGCTGCCTGCCAACTCAATGGCTTGTTTCAAGCATGTTGCATCAAAGAAGGGGCATGATTTGGCAGGGAATGATGCTTTCTGGCTCTGCTGTGCTGTCAGAGAGTGGTTGGTATGGCACACATATGCTTAAAGTATGCAAAAGAGCTTCTTCTCTCCTGGTTTCCAGAAAAGTGCCAGCAGCCTGCAGCCTAGACTATCATCTGGATCCACTGGATGTAAGCCTGGCTGAATTGGATTGTACAAGAGGATGGCACAGATCTACTTCAAGACATACTTAGAGTTTTCTGCGTGATAGGGATTGGATCTACAAAGTGATTTCTGTTGGTGGTAGCACTCCGCATCTGTCCATCTTTTTTTATAAGTTCTATTTTTAACTAATCTCAATTTCCCTTTAAGGAAATGGAAATGAAGGAGAAGGAAGCAGGGAAAGGAGGGAGAACCAGGGACTTTGGAAGACTTTTGGATATTAGAAACCAATTGACTGAGATGTATTGAGTTCCAGAGACATGAAAACCAGGTTTATGACTCTTGTGGTGTTGATCTGTGTGTCTTTATAAAGCTCACTGCCAAGAACTGTCCAATGCTGATGTATGATGTCCAATGCTTCACTGTTATATTCTTAGTAATCTATCCTTCACTTTCTTGAAACCAGAAATGGAAAATCTTTTTTCCATCTATTCCCACTAATCCACAGAGGGAAAATTCAACTGAGGGCCCAATATAAGTAAAAATCAACTCAATTTAGATTTTTTTTCACAAGAACATAAAATATTTCTATTGATTTTTTTAACATTAAGAATATTCCTAAAATAATAAAAAATAATAAATAGCAAAGACCTTTTTGGTTTTATATTATGGCCAATTAAAAGAATAGTCTGGGAAAGGAATGGAAAAGGTAGAGGCAGATATATCTATATCTATATCTATATCTATATCTATATCTATATCTGTATCTATATCTATATCTACATATATCTATGAGAGAGAGACACACACAGGAACAGAAAAAGAAAGACGGATAGACATATAATGACAGAGAGAGAGGAGAAAGAGTTGTGGATTTGGTGTCTGAGGATTGGGATCAAATCTTAACTGTCACTCTACTAGGACCTCAGGCAATGACTTAACCTCTTTGGGCCTCATTTTTCTTAACTGTAAAATGAAAGGGCTGGATTGGATGACTTTGAAGGTTTCTTCCAGCTCCAAATCTATGATCCTGTGATTATGAGACATCATCATCATCATCATCATCATCATCATCATCATCATCATCATCATCA